>NW_027590858.1:132500-155821 GCF_964213995.1 Mustelus asterias
TCCTTCTACGCCCTCATCCAGGTTATTTATAAAAATGACAAACAGCAGTGTCCCCAAAACAGATCCTTGCGGTACACCACTAGTAACTGAACTCCAGGATGAACATTTCCCATCAACCACCACCCTCTGTTGTCTTACAGCTAGCCAATTCCTGATCCAAAGCGTGAAATCACCCTCAATCCCATGCCTCCGTATCTTTTGCAATAGCTTACCATGGGGAACCTTATCAAACGCTTTACTGAAATAAGGATCAACTTAATGTGAGGTAGGTCCATTCAAAAGTCTGACAGCAGCAGGGAAGAAGCTGTTCTTGAGTCGGTTGGTACGTGACCTCAGACTTTTGTATCTTTTTCCCAACGGAAGGTGGTGGAATAGAGCATGGCCAATCCACCTAATCTATGTATATATCTTTGGACACTAAGAGGCAATTTAGCACGGCCAATCCACCTAACCTGCACATCTTTGGACTGCGGGAGGAAACCGGAGCACCCGGAGGAAACCCACGCAGACATGGGGAGAACGTGCAGACTCCACACAGACAGTGACCCAAACCGGGAATGGAACCCGGGTCCCTGGCGCTGTGAGGCAGCAGTGCTAACCCACTGTGCCCCGGCCTGCTTGATTGTTCCTGATAGTTATAACCTCTTGCTTCTGTGAATGGTTTTGCCTGCACCGACACTAGCCCCTATAAGTCCTTCTCATAGCTGGAAAAGCTGATCCGTACACAATAACTCCATGGTTCCAGTGACGGTTAAGACCGGGTTCAACAGACAACTGTTCCTTGTCCTGAACCAGGGATTATTTTGTACTTACCGTTACAACCTGGGGTCGCGATGGGCTGTTCTGATCACTGTTGCCTTCTTGACGGATATATCTGAAATCAGAAAGCCAAGATTCTGTTGGCGTCATTAAAAAGAACTTGCTTTCGTATAACATATCCCACGACCTGAGGCGGCACGGTGGCACAGCGGTTAGCACTGCTGCCTCACAGCGCCAGGGACCCGGGTTCAATTCCCGGCTCAGGTTACTCTGCGGAGTCTCCCCGTGTCTGCGTGGGTTTCCTCTCCGGGTGCTCCAGTTTCCTCCCACAGTCCAAAGATGTGCAGGTTAGGGGGATTGGCCATGCTAAATTGCCCCTTAGTGTCCAAAGATGTGCAGGTTAGGTGAATTGGCCATGCTAAATTGCCCCTTAGTGTCCAAAGATGTGCAGGTTAGGTGGATTGGCCATGCTAGATTGTCCCAAGTGACCAAAGATGTGTAGGTTAGTTGCATTGGCCATGCAAAATTGCCCCTTAGTGCCCAAGAATGTGCAGTTTAGGTGAATTGGCCATGCTAAATTGCCCCTTAGTGTCCAAAGATGTGCAGGTTAGGGGGATTGGACATGCTAAATTGCCCCTTAGTGTCCAAAGATGTGCAGGTTAGGTGGATTGGCCATGCTAAATTGCCCCTTAGTGTCCAAAGATGTGCAGGTTAGGTGGATTGGCCATGCTAAATTGTCCCTTAGTGTCCAAAGATGTGCGGGTTAGGTAGATTGGCTATGCTAAATTGCCCCTTAGTGTCCAAAGATGTGTAGGTTAGGTAGATTGGCCATGCTAAATTGCTCCTTAGTGTCAGGGGGATGAGTAGGGTAAGTATGTGGGGTTGTTGTGGTGGGGCCTGGGTAGGATTGTGGTCGGTGCAGACTCGATGGGCTGAATGGCCTCCTTCTGCACTGTAGGGATTCTCAGATTTGATGAACTCCCAAGCTGGGAGTACTTTCGAAGCGTAGATTTGGTTTATTCATTCACAGGATGTGGGCGAGACCCAGCATTTATTACCCATCCCTAATTGCCCCTTGAGAAGGTGGTGGGTGAGCCGCCATCGTGAACCTGTCGCAATCTCGTGTAGTGTAGGTACACCCATGGTGCTGTTAGGGAGGGAGTTCTGGGATTTTGACCCCAGCCACAATAAAGGAACGGCCGATATATTTCCAAGTCGGGATGGTGAGTGGCTCGGAGGGGAAACTTGCAGGCGATGGTGTTCCCCACGTGTCTGCTGCCCCCCCCCTTGTCCTTCTAGATGGTAGAGGTGGCAGGTTTGGAAGGTGCTGTCGAAGGAGCCTTGGTGAGTCGCTGCGGTGCAGCTTGTAGATGGTACACACGGTTTCCGCTGTGCAAAGGTGGCAGGTTTGGAGTCATTTTTTCCACCTCTGACACATTCAGCCATTATTAATCTCAGATTCCTGACGCTCCGAGGTTTATAAACTGTGACGCCAAGGATTTAAGATTGTCAAACCTCCTTCCAGAAGTAGATATTATTCTCCAATCAGAGTGTGACAATTGTGTACAGACTTAACTCACTGGTCAAATTTCCTATTGATATCTGTCCGAGAGTGACCGACACAGGGAGGGTCAGTTTCTCTCCCAGTGACCGACACAGGGAGGGTCAGATTCTCTCCCAGTGACCGACACAGGGAGGGTCAGATTCTCTCCGAGTGACCGACACAGGGAGGGTCAGATTCTCTCCGAGAGTGACCGACACGGGGAGGGTCGGATTCTCTCCGAGTGACCGACACGGGGAGGGTCAGATTCTCTCCGAGAGTGACCGACACGGGGAGGGTCAGATTCTCTCCGAGTGACCGACACGGGGAGGGTCAGATTCTCTCCGAGAGTGACCGACACGGGGAGGGTCGGATTCTCTCCGAGAGTGACCAACACGGGGAGGGTCAGATTCTCTCCGAGTGACTGACACGGGGAGGGTCAGATTCTCTCCGAGTGACCGACACGGGGAGGGTCGGATTCTCTCTGAGTGACCGACACGGGGAGGGTCGGATTCTCTCTGAGTGACCGACACGGGGAGAGTCGGATTCTCTCCGAGTGACCGACACGGGGAGGGTCAGATTCTCTCCGAGTGACCGACACGGCGAGGGTCAGATTCTCTCCGAGTGACCGACACGGGGAGGGTCGGATTCTCTCCGAGTGACCGACACGGGGAGGGTCGGATTCTCTCCGAGTGACCGACACGGGGAGGGTCGGATTCTCTCTGAGTGACCGACACGGGGAGGGTCGGATTCTCTCCGAGTGACCGACACGGCGAGGGTCAGATTCTCTCCGAGTGACCGACACGGGGAGGGTCGGATTCTTTCCGAGTGACCGACACAGGGAGGGTCAGATTCTGACAGTTGACTCCACCTCTTGCACCATTTATAAGCCCTGCCCTGTGCCTTAAGCCCCGCCCTCACACGCGGCCGCGTGCTGCACATGCGCCCCTCAATGCTGTTTCCCGCCTCCATTATGACGCATGCGCTACTGCAGCTGGCTCCCGCCTCCCCGCTACCGCGCATGCACTCCTCAGTCGGCTTTCCCATGACTGCGCATGCGCTAAGGCATTTCTCCCCTTCGCCACACGCGCCTTGCTCCGCTTGCCCATAACTGCGCATGCGTTTTTCCATCCGCTTGCCCATGACTGCGCATGCGCTTCCCCATCTGCTCCCACCCTTTACGCGCTCAAGCTGATGCCCCATGACCGCGCATGCGCGCTTCCATCTGCTGCCCCATGACTGCGCGTGCGCACATCCATCGCATCCCCGCCTCCTCCCGCATGACCGGGCATGCGCGCCTCCAGCGGCTACCCCATGACTGCGCATGCGCTCCTCCATCTGCTCGGACCCCAGGACCGCGCATGCGCTTCTCTATCTCCCTCCCTTCCCCCTCGACGTGCTCTGCGTGTCCCCCCGCCCCCCCCCTCTCTCACCTTACGTGCTCTGCGCGTCTCCATCACTTCCTGGAGACGCCCGCTCGGCCCTTCCCCGCCCGTTGCTGGGTGTCTCTCTCTCTCTCTGTCTGCGTGTGTGTGACAGGAACCGGATCGCAAACAGCTCCCTGTCGCCACAGCGGCCGCCGCTCTAATCTCCGCTGCCCTCCCCCTTCCCCCCGATGGCCGGGACCTCCCTGGAAGCGGTGCGGCGGAAGATCAAAGTGCTGCAGCAGCAGGCGGACGACGCCGAGGAGCGAGCCGAGCGGCTGCAGCAGGAGGTGGTGGCCGAGCGCAAGGCCCGGGAGCATGTGAGTGATGTTGGGGTGGGAGATGAGAGAGAGCCTGTCGACCCGCTCTCAGGGCTGGCACGAGTGGCTGTGGTGTGCGCCGAACGGCCGCGGCTGGAGGGAGGATGAACCCGCTGTGCGCCTGCCCGGGGGGGTGCCGTGCGCGCGCCTGCGCAGGGAGTGGGTGGTGACGTGTGCGGGCTGCGCGAGAGCCAACAGTGCCAGCAGCGCCGTGTCCGCGCCTGCGTGAGAGCCGGCCGTGTTGTGTGCGCCTGCGCGGTTGCCGGCCGTGCCGTGTACTCCGCCTGCGTGTTGTGTATTTATCCTGTGTACAGACAATGCACTATCCCTTTCCCCCTGTGTAAGGGGTGCAAGTCTGCAACGTCCCCCCCCTTTCCCCCTGTGCAAGGGGTGCAAGTCTGCAACGCAGCGTCCAAGACCACAAGGAACTACAAAAGGTCGTGAATGTAGCCCAGTCCCATCACGGAAACCAGCCTCCCATCCATTGACTCCGTCTACACTTCCCGCTGCCTCGGGAAAAGCAGCCAGCATAATCAAGGACCCCACGCACCCCGGACATTCTCTCTTCCACCTTCTTCCATTGGGAAAAAGATACAAAAGTCTGAGGTCACGTACCAACTGACTCAAGAACAGCTTCTTCCCTGCTGCCGTCAGACTTTTGAATGGACCTACCTCGCATTATCCATAGAATAGAATCCATAGAATCCCGACAGTGCAGAAGGAGGCCATTCGGCCCATCGAGTCTGCACCGACCACAATCCCACCCAGGCCCTACCCCCACATACTTACCCGCTAATCCCTCTAACCTACGGATCTCAGGACTCTAAGGGGCAATTTCTTTTTTAACCTGGCCAATCAACCTAACCCGCACATAGAACATAGAACATTACAGCGCAGAACAGGCCCTTCGGCCCACGATGTTGCACCGACCAGTTAAAAAAAAAAAAAAATGGGTGATAGATGAGTTTTTGGACTGTGGGAGGAAACCCACGCAGACACGAGGAGAATGTGCAAACTCCACACAGACAGTGACCCGAGCCAGGAATCGAACCCGGGACCGTGGAGCTGTGAAGCAGCAGTGCTAACCACTGTGCTACCGTGCCGCCCCATTAAGCTGATCTTTCTCTACACCCTAGCTATGACTGTAACAGTACATTCTGCACTCTCTCCTTTCCTTCTCTATGAACGGTATGCTTTGTCTGTATAGCGCGTAAGAAGCAATACTGTGTCCCAATACATGTGACAATAAGTCGAATCAAAACCCCCTTTTCCCTTGTGTAGGGAGGTGCATGCTTGCAATGCAACTTCCCCCTTTTCCGCTGTGTGGATGTGGGTGTTTGTGACGCAACATTCCCCTTCCTTTCCCCCTGTGGCGGGGGGGGGGGGGGGTAGGGGCTGGGCAGCTGCGTAAGGTATAGCATCCCCCTGTAGGGGGGGGGGGGGGTAGCTGCGTAAGGTATAGCATCCCCCTGTAGGGGGGGGGGTAGCTGCGTAAGGTATAGCATCCCCCTGCAGGGGACGGGTGAGTGTGGTTCAACACCCCACTTCCGGTGTTTGTGTGGTTTGATTCTAACTTGATTCTTGGACCGGAATGGAAAACGGTTGATTGTGGGGAGGGTGTGTGTGTGTGAGTTAAAAGGAGTACATTTTGGAGAGGAAAGAATGAAACATTTCACATCCTTTCCCCCAATTGGAGCCCGGAGTTAAACAAGTTGAGAGAAAAATTGGCATTGCAGAGAAAAACAGCAAAGAGTTGACTGGGGAGTAAAAACTCATCTATCACCTTCAGCGAGTAACGGAAGGAAACGGCGTCACCCTCTGTCACTTTAACAAAAACCCTTCAAGCTGATGCCGCTGGCGGGCATGGCCTGCTAGTCTCCGATACTGACATCTGTGGTCAAACTTGCCTTTCCTTCCTGTGTGTAGATGTCAGAGAAACGTAGACTTGCAAATGTCCCTGTGACGTTGGTGAGTTGAGGGTGTCAGTGAGTGGGCAAAGCCCTTGACGGGGGCCTGGGGCACTGGGCATTTTAAGACATGCCACACCAAGCCCCCTTGGCCTAGAATTATAGAATTCCTACAGTGCAGAAGGAGGCCATTCGGCCCATCGAGTCTGCACCAACCACAATCCCACCCAAGCCCTATTCCCATAACCCCATGCATTTACCCTGTTAATCCCCCTGACACTAAGGGGCAATTTAGAATCATAGAAACCCTACAGTGCAGGAATAGGCCATTCTGCCCATCGAATCTGCACCGACCACAGTCCCACTCAGGCCCTATCCTCGTATCCCTACATATTTTATCTGCTAATCCCTCTAAGCTACACATCTCAGGACACTTGGGGACAATTTAACATAGCCAATCAACCTAAGATCACATCTTTGGACTGTGGGAGGAAACCGGAGCACCCGGAGGAAACCCACGCAGACACAAGGAGAATGTGCACACTCCACACAGACAGTGACCCAAGCCGGGAATCGATCCCGAGTCCCTGGAGCTGTGAAGCAGCAGTGCTAACCACTGTGCCACCGTGCCGCCCATGGCCAATCCACCTAACTCGCACATCTTTGGCCATGCTAACTTGCCCCTCAGTGTTCAACCTATCCCGCATATCTTTGGACACTAAGGGACAATCTAGCACGGCCAATCCCCCTAACCTGCACATCTTTGGACACTAAGGGGCAAGTTAGCATGGCCAATCCACCTAACCTGCACATCTTTGGACACTAAGGGGCAAGTTAGCATGGCCAATCCACCTAACCTGCACATCTTTGGACTGTGGGAGGAAACCGGAGCACCCGGAGGAAACCCACGCAGACACAGGGAGAATGTGCAAACTCCACACAGACAGTGACCCGAGCCGGGAATCGAACCCGGGTCCCTGGCGCTGAGAGGCAGCCACTTCTTGAGAAAGGGCTGTCCGATTAAAATCTGATGTGGGGAAACTTTGCAGGAAGAATTACATCATGTACAGCGCAGAGGAACAGGCCATTCAGCCCCTCTGCTGCCGTTCATGAGTTCATAAGATATAGAAGCAGAATGAGACCATTTGGCCCATCGAGTCCGCTCCGCCATTCGATCAGGGCTGATATTCTCCTCATCCCCATTTTCCTGCCTTCTCCCCGTAACCCTTCACCCCCATTCCCAATTAAAAACCTGTCTAACTCCCTCCTCAAATGTACTCACTGTCCCAGCATCCCCCGCACTTTGGGGGGCAGCGAATTCCACAGATTCACAACCCTTTGGGGGAAGTAGTTTCTCCCCCAACTCTGTTTTAAATTTGCTGCTCCTTATCCGGAGACCTCTCGTCCCAGAATGTCCCACAAGAGGAAGCATCCGCTCCCCGTCTACTTTATCCAAACCTTTTATCATCTTGTAAACCTCAGTTTGACCTCCCCTCATTCTTCTAAATCCCAGAGAGTGTCGGCCTGAACTGTTCAATCTCTCTTCACACGACAAACCCCTCATCTCTGGAATCAATCCAGTGAACCTCCTCTGAACTGCCTCCAATCCCACTACATCTTGTCTCATATAAGGGGACCCAAAACTGTGCCCAATACTCCAGCTGCGGCCTCACCAATGTCTTGTATAGTTGCGACAATACTCCCTTACCTTTATATTCGATTCCTTTAGCTATAAATGCCGTGCTGGGCTTCCTGTTACACACCAGCCTCTTCCCAACCCACCTATCCTCTTCCCCTCCATCAATATGTCCCTCTATTCCTTTCTCCTTCATATGTTAATCCAGAGTCTAGTTAGCCTAGGATGACATGGCCATCCAGAGACTCCACCTGAAGGCCCAGAGGTAGCTTTCAAATCTCACCATGGCAGCCGGAGAGATTTAAATTCAATTAGCCCTCTTCAACAATGCAATCAGCTCACGGCTGACGCCCCAATTGTACACTGAGTTTCGACACCCCCTTACACCAAGCGCACACACTTACACTTAGGGAGGCGATGGCCCAGTGGTATTATTGCTAGTCTATTAATCCAGAAACTCAGCTAATGTTCTGGGGGACCTGGGTTCGAATCCCGCCACGGCAGCCGGTGGAATTTGAATTCAATAAAAAATATCTGGAATTAAGAATCTACTGATGACCCATTGTCGGAAAAACCCATCTGGTTCCCTTTAGGGAAGGAAATCTGCCATCCTTACCCGGTCTGGCCTACATGTGACTCCAGAGCCACAGCAATGTGGGTGACTCTCAACTGCCCTCCAAGGGTAACTAGGGATGGGCAATAAATGCTGGCCCAGCCAGCGACGCCCATGTCCCAACAGATAAACGTGACATGTTTATGTGTGGGGAAAGGGGGAGAATGCAGGACTCCCTCCTGCGGGGAGCAGGGGGAGAATGTGGGACTCGCTCCCGTGGCGGGGGAGTGTGGGACTTGCTCCCATGGGGAATGGGGGCGAATGTGGGACTCAGTCCCACGGGGAAGAGAGGGAGAATGTGGGACTCGCTCCCCACAGGGAAGAGAGGGAGAATGGGGGACTCACTCCCACTGGGGAGTGGGGGAGATTTTGGGAGTCGCTTCCATGGGGGGAGTGGGGGGAGAATGTGGGACTCGCTTCCACAGGGGGAGTGGGGGAGAATGTGGGACTCGCTCCCACGGGGAAGAGAGGGAGAATGTGGGACTCACTCCCACTGGGGAGTGGGGGAGATTTTGGGACTTGCTCCCACGGGGAGAAGAGGCAGAATGTAGGACTCACTCCCACGGGGGAGTGGGCGAGAATTTGGGACTCGCTCCCATGGGGGGAGCAGGGAGAGAATGTGGGACTCATTCCCATGGGGGAGCAGGGGGAGAATGTGGGACTCGCTCCCACAGGGGGAGTGGGGGAAGAATGTGGGACTCACTTCCATGAGGGGAGAATGTGGGACACTCTCCCGTGGGGGGGAGAATGTGGGACTCGCTCCCGTGGGGGGAGAATGTGGGACTCTCCAGTGGGGGGAGAATGTGGGACTCGCTCCCACGGTGGAGAGAATGTGGGACTCGCTCCCACGGTGGGGAGAATGTGGGACTCGCTCCCACGGTGGGGAGAATGTGGGACTCGCTCCCACGGTGGAGAGAATGTGGGACTCGCTCCCACGGTGGGGAGAATGTGGGACTCGCTCCCACGGTGGGGAGAATGTGGGACTCGCTCCCGCAGGAGAGATTTTAATCACCTATCCTTATACCTCCTTGATTTGGGTCTGATTTAACCCCCTCGTGAATCTCAGTTAACAATTGCTGCTGTATAGGGATCAGAGAAGTCAACCAGATCAGCCACTCAGTGTTTGCAGCCTGGGTTGGGTGGGGGGGTTTATCAATGGAGTTACACGAAGAACCACGTTTTTGTGCAGTAATGGAGACACACCTTCAACGTTTCCTTCCTCTTTTTGCCTTGTAGCTGTTGGGGTTTTACGATGGAGTATGTGTGTGCAAAGAGGCAGATGTGCCCTGTGCTAAGAGGAAGTGGCTGCGCTGTGACTCATGCAGCTGAAATATGGAGAACACCACACGGCTTGTTCATACAGGGGGGAGTCAGGGGTGAGCAGATTTGCAACTAGCATGTTTGAAAAGCAGGGAGGAGGGGGTTACTGGCTGTAGAGCTACAAGTTCTTTATTTCAACAGTGATGCAGCGCAGAGGCAGATTCAGCCCGTTGTATCTGTGCCGGATACGGCCCCTTTCGCAACTTCAGGAAGTCTTCAGAACGACCAAAGTGGTCACCGGAGTCGTGCAGAGAATCCCTGGTTGCCAACCTGGGCACAGCCAGGCCCCCTCTAACAGCGACTAGCTGGGGGTCGTGGCAAGTGAGGGTTAAATGGTTAATCCAGAAAACTGTGGGGGGCGTGCGGAGGGATCTGCCTGGCTCTCTCTCTCTTTCAGTTGATCGGAGCATCTTGTTCCCTGTTAATTGGGCCCCGAAAGATCCCCAGTCACTGCTCGAAGGTCGCCCTCCCTGTCCCGTAGCCAGCATCCCCCCCCCCTCTCCTCCCTCAGCCAACATTGGGTGGCACAGTGGTTAGTACTGCTGCCCCACAGTGCCAGGGACCCGGGTTCGATTCCCGGCTCAGGTCACTGTCTGTGCGGAGTCTGCACGTTCTCCCCCGTGTCTGCGTGGGTTTCCTCCGGGTGCTCCGGTTTCCTCCCGCAGTCCGAAAGATAAGCGGGTTAGGGGGATTGGCCATGCTAAATTGCCCCTTAGTGTCCAAAGATGTGTAGGTTAGGTGGATTGGCCATGATAAATTGCTCCTTAGTGTCCAAAGATGTGCAGGTTAGGGGGATTCGCCATGCTAAATTGCCCCTTAGTGTCCAAAGATGTGCAGGTTAGGGGGATTGGCCATGCTAAATTGCCCCTTCGTGTCCAAAGATGTGCAGGTTAGGGGGATTGGCCATGCTAAATTGCCCCTTCGTGTCCAAAGATGTGCAGGTTAGGTGGATTGGCCATGCTAAATTGCCCCTTAGTGTCCAAAGATGTGCAGGTTAGGGGAATTGGCCATGCTAAATTGTCCCTTCGTGTTAGGACTAGCAGCGTAAATACATGGGACTACGGGGATAGAAGCTGAATGGGAATGTGGTCGGTGCAGACTCAATGGGCTGAATGGCCTCCTCCTGCACTGTAGGGATTCTATGATGAGTATCATGCATATCATACCCCCCAACTCCCCTCGGCCAACATTCCCCCCTCAGCTGTCTTATAGGATACCGAGAGGCCTGGATAGAGTGGACGCGGGGAAGATGTTTCCATTAGTCAGAGAGACTGGAACTCGAAGGCTCAGCCTCAGAGTAAAAGAGACGACCCATTAGAACCGAGGTGAGGAGGAATTTCTTCAGCCAGAGGGTGGTGAATCTGTGGAACTCTTTGCCACAGAGGAGGCCGGGTCGTTGAGTGTCTTTAAGACAAGAGATAGATCGGTTCTTGATCGGTAAGGGGGTTACGGGGAGGAGAAATGAGAAAAATATCAGCCATGGCGGAGCAGATGGGCTGAATGGCCTAATTCTGCCCCGATGCTCCTTGGGGAATTTCACAGTAACTTCATTGCAGTGTAAGCCTTACTTGTGACGAATAAATAAACTTTAACTAGATCTTCTGGCTAGCATTCCTCCCTCTACCAGCACAGGTTTGAGGGGCCGAAGGGCCTGCGCTGGTGTGGTGCCTGTTCTTTGGCACCACCGCTGTATCTGATGATAGTGTCGACAGTGACTTCCCTTGGAGAGCCAAGGGGAAAAGGCTGAGCGGAACTGAGACTGAGCTGCTGGGGAGAAACAGAAGTGAAAAGCTGCTGACTGTTTGCAAGCAGTGTGTCTGGGGGAAGCGGGGTGAGGGGGCTTCCCTTGTGGACCTGAAAGTGCTGTTACCTCATCGAGTGGTGTCGGGCTGCATGCTCTGATCTAGGGTGGAAACATGGTGGCACAGTGCCTTAGCACTGCTGCCTCACAGGGACCCGGGTTCGATTCCCGGCTCGGGTCACTGTCTGTGCGGAGTCTGCACGTTCTCCCCGTGTCTGCGTGGGTTTCCTCCGGGTGCTCCGGTTTCCTCCCGCAGTCCGAAAGACGTGCTGGTTAGGGTGCGTCGGCCGTGCTAAACTCTCCCTCGGTGTAACCCGAACAGGAGTGTGGCGACTAGGGGATTTTCGCAGTAACTTCATTGCAGTGTTAATGTAAGCCGACTTGTGACACTAATAAACTTAGAAACCTTTATCTGCTGCTCTCTGCAAGGATGACATTCGGGAAAATAGAGTCTTGCGTTCCTGTCACACCCTCCGGACCCGCTCAATGAAGCACTTCAGAAATATGTCCACTCGCAGGACAGGCCGCAGTCTGTTTGCGCACAGCAAGCTCCCACAGATAGCAACGAGGCAATGGCTGCCTACTGTGTTTGTGTAGTTTTGATTTTGGTTTACTATTGTCACATGTATTGGGACACAGTGAAAAGTATTGTTTCTTGCGCGCTATACAGACAAAGCATACCGTTCATAGAGTACATAGATTTGATTTATTATTGTCACATGTATTGGGATACAGTGAAAAGTATTGTTTCTTGCGCGCTATACAGACAAAGCATACCGTTCATAGAGAAGGAAAGGAGAGAGTGCAGAATGTAGTGTTACAGTCATAGCTAGGGCGTAGAGAAAGATCAACTTAATGTGAGGTAGGTCCATTCAAAAGTCTGACGGCAGCAGGGAAGAAGCTGTTCTTGAGTCGGTCGGTGCGTGACCTCAGACTTTTGTATCTGTTTCCCGACGGAAGAAGGTGGAAGAGAGAATGTCCGGGGTGTGTGTGGGGTCCTTGATTATGCTGGCTGCTTTTCCCCGAGGCAGCGGGAAGTGTAGACAGAGTCAATGGATGAGAGGCTGGTTTGCGCGATGGGACTGGGCTACTTTCACGACCCTTTGTAGTTCCTTGCGGTCTTGGGCAGAGCAGGAGCCCAGACCAAGCTGTGATACAACCAGAAAGAATGCTTTCTGTGGGGCATCTATAAAAGTTGGTGAGAGTTGTAACGGACATGCCAAATTTCTTAAGACTTCTGAATGTGGGACTCGCTCCCACGGTGGAGTGGGGGGAGAATGCGGTTGATCACAGATTGCTGGACGGGGCAGTGCTGCGGGGTCTTAGAATGTCCCCCCCCCCCCCAGCCACGGCAACAGGCAGATCGCTTCGATCCCAATCAATCCTCCCCTCCGTCAGTGCGGACGTTAGCCTTAGGACGTGCTTGGCTTCTGCCAGGGCGGGCGCTTACAACGTGCCCCCTTGGCAGGGCCACGCTCTTGCTCAAGTGCGGGCAGTTACCAGGTGGTGTGCCACGGAGATTTAATCGGGGCGTGTTCGTTGCTTTTTGCCTTCCTCCCACCCCGGCACAGCTCCGGAGACAGAGTTGGCCCCTTGAAATGCGTCCCCCTCCCCGCACTTCCTCACATAATAGTTGTCTGTTTCTAATCCTCCTTTAATCCACAGTGGGTTAGCACTGCTGCCTCACAGCGCCAGGGACCCGGGTTCGATTCCCGGCTCGGGTCACCGTCTGTGCGGAGTCTGCACGTTCTCCCCCGTGTCTGCGTGGGTTTCCTCCGGGTGCTTCAGTTTCCTCCCACAGTCTGAAAGATGTGCAGGTTAGGTGGATTGGCCGTGCTAAATTCTCCCTCGGTGTAACCCGAACAGGAGTGTGGCAACTTGAGGATTTTCACAGTAACTTCATTGCAGTGTTAATGTAAGCCTACCTGTGACACTGCTCAATAAACTTAAACTTAACCCCCGCAGCGCCGGTGTGCTCCAAAGCTGCAGTGGACCTAGCCTCACAACACGGATTGTATTTCCAGATCCATCTCCCGTATGGGCTGCACAGTGGGTTAGCACCGCTGCCTCACAGCACCAGGGACCTGGGTTCGATTCCCGGCTCGGGTCACTGTCTGTGCGGAGTCTGCACGTTCTCCCCGTGTCTGCGTGGGTTTCCTCCGGGTGCTCCGGTTTCCTCCCACAGTCCAAAGAAATGCAGGTTGGGTGGATTGGCCCTGCTAAATTGCCCCTTAGTGTCAGGGGGTCTAGCTAGCCTGGGGTTACAGGGTAGAGTGTGGGTGGGATTGTGGTTGGTGCTGGCTCAATGGGCCGAATGGCCTCCCTCTGCACTGTCGGGATTGTATGATTCTGTGGTTATAGTCAGAGCAGCGAGCTGATGGAATCTCGGGCGTATCCTGTGCCAGTCCCAGCATGGTACAGCCTGTCTGCTCAGCTGGCACCAACTCTTCAGGAAGACTGGTAGCATTGTTAGCGGAGCAGGTCAGGCACTCAGCGTTGTTTCTCCGGGGGGCCACTTAGAATTCCTACGGTGCAGAAAGAGGCCATTCGGCCTCAATCCCACCCAGGTCCTATCCCCGTAACCCCATGCATTTATCCTAGCGAGTCCCCCTGACAGTAAGGGGCAATTTAGCACGGCCAATCCACCCTAACCCGCACATTTGTCAGACTGTGGGAGGAAACCGGAGCACCCGGAGGAAACCCACGCAAACACGGGGAGAACGTGCAGACTCCGCACAGACAGTGACCCGAGCTGGGAATTGAACCCGGGTCCCTGGCGCTGTGAGGCAGCAGTGCTAACCACTGTGCTACCGTGATCTGCTGACCTTCCTGGTGTTCTTTTTCCACAATTCTGGCAACGTCTGCATTTTGCACATGCGCGACGGGCAATGGTGTGTGTGTGCGCGCGTGCATGCACGCGTGGGTGGGGGGAGTGTCTGTGTCTGTGTGTGTTGGGGGGAGGGGTGGGAGTGTCTGTGTGTGTTGGGGGGGGTGGGGAAAGTGTGTGTGTGTGTTGGGGGGGTGGGGAGAGTGTCTGTGTGTTGGGGGGTTGGGGAGAGTGTCTGTGTGTGTTGGGGGGAGGGGGGAGTGTCTGTGTGTGTTGGGGGGGTGGGGGGAGTGTCTATGTGTGTTGGGGGGGAGGGGGGAGTGTCTGTGTGTGTTGGGGGAGAGTGTCTGTGTCTGTGTGTGTTGGGGGAGAGTGTCTGTGTGTGTTGGGGGAGAGTGTCTGTGTGTGTTGGGGGAGAGTGTCTGTGTGTGTTGGGGGAGAGTGTCTGTGTGTGTTGGGGGAGAGTGTCTGTGTGTGTTGGGGGAGAGTGTCTGTGTGTGTTGGGGGAGAGTGTCTGTGTGTGTTGGGGGAGAGTGTCTGTGTGTGTTGGGGGAGAGTGTCTGTGTGTGTTGGGGGAGAGTGTCTGTGTGTGTTGGGGGAGAGTGTCTGTGTGTGTTGGGGGGGGTGGGGGGAGTGTCTGTGTCTGTGTGTGTTGGGGGGAGGGGTGGGAGTGTCTGTGTGTGTTGGGGGGGTGGGGAAAGTGTGTGTGTTGGGGGGGTGGGGAGAGTGTCTGTGTGTGTTGGGGGGGTGGGGGGAGTGTCTGTGTGTGTTGGGGGGGAGGGGGGAGTGTCTGTGTGTGTTGGGGGAGAGTGTCTGTGTGTGTTGGGGGAGAGTGTCTGTGTGTGTTGGGGGAGAGTGTCTGTGTGTGTTGGGGGAGAGTGTCTGTGTGTGTTGGGGGAGAGTGTCTGTGTGTGTTGGGGGAGAGTGTCTGTGTGTGTTGGGGGAGAGTGTCTGTGTGTGTTGGGGGAGAGTGTCTGTGTGTGTTGGGGGAGAGTGTCTGTGTGTGTTGGGGGAGAGTGTCTGTGTGTGTTGGGGGAGAGTGTCTGTGTGTGTTGTGGGGGGAGTGTCTGTGTGTGTTGGGGGAGAGTGTCTGTGTCTGTGTGTGTTGGGGGAGAGTCTGTGTGTTGGGGGAGTGTGTCTGTGTCTGTGTGTGTTGGGGGGGAGGGGGGGAGTGTCTGTGTGTGTTGGGGGGGTGGGGAAAGTGTCTGTGTATTGGGGGGGGGGAGGGGGGAGTGTCTGTGTATTGGGGGGGAGGGGGGAGTGTCTGTGTGTGTTGGGGGGAGGGGGGAGTGTCCGTGGGTGTTGGGGATGTGGGGAGAGTGTCTGTGTGTGTTGGGGGGGTGGGGAGAGTGTCTGTGTGTGTTGGGGGGGTGGGGGAGTGTCTGTGTGTATTGGGGGGAAGGGGGGAGTATCTGTGTGTGTTGGGGGGAGGGGGGAGTGTTTGTGTGTGTGTTGGGGGGGAGGGGGAGTGTCTGTGTGTATTGGGGGGGAGGGGGGAGTGTCTGTGTGTTGGGGGGAGTGTCTGTGGGTGTTGGGGATGTGGGGAGAGTGTCTGTGTGTGTTGGGGGGGGTGGGGAGTGTCTGTGGGTGTTGGGGATGTGGGGAGTGTCTGTGTGTGTGTTGGGGGGGTGGGGAGAGTGTCTGTGTGTGTGCGTTGGGGGGGAGGGGGGAGTGTCTGTGTGTATTGGGGGGAGTGTCTGTGTGTTGGGGGGAGGGGGGAGTGTCTGTGGGTGTTGGGGATGTGGGGAGAGTGTCTGTGTGTGTTGGGGGGATGGGGAGAGTGTCTGTGTGTGTTGGGGGGGTGGGGAGAGTGTCTGTGTGTGTTGGGGGGGTGGGGAGAGTGTCTGTGTGTGTTGGGGGGGTGGGGAGAGAGTCTGTGTGTGTTGGGGGGTGGAGAGGTGGGGAGAGTGTGTGTGTTGGGGGGGTGGGCGGAGTGTCTGTGTGTGTTGGGGGGGTGGGCGGAGTGTCTGTGTGTGTTGGGGGGGTGGGCGGAGTGTCTGTGTGTGTTGGGGGGGTGGGGAGAGTGTCTGTGTGGGGTGGGGAGAGTGTCTGTGTGTGTTGGGGGGGTGGGGAGAGTGTCTGTGTGTGTTGGGGGGGTGGGGAGAGTGTCTGTGTGTGTTGGAGGGGTGGGGAGAGTGTCTGTGTGGGGAGGGGGGAGTGTCTGTGTGGGGAGGGGGGAGTGTCTGTGTGGGGAGGGGGGAGTGTGTGTGTGTTGGGGGGGGAGGGGGGAGTGTCTGTGTGGGGAGGGGGGAGTGTGTGTGTGTTGGGGGGGTGGGGGGAGTGTCTGTGTGTGTTGGGGGAGAGTGTCTGTGTGTTGGGGGGAGGGGGGAGTGTCTGTGTGTGTTGGGGGGGAGGGGGAGTGTCTGTGTGTGTTGGGGGGGAGGGGGAGTGTCTGTGTGTGTTGGGGGGGAGGGGGAGTGTCTGTGTGTGTTGGGGGGGGAGGGGGAGTGTCTGTGTGTGTTGGGGGGGAGGGGGAGTGTCTGTGTGTGCGGGCCAGGGTGAGTGTGTGTGCGCAGGGGGGAGGGGGAGTGTCTGTGTGCCCGGGTAGGGGTGGCGGGGAGGGAAGTGTCTGTGTGTGCGCGGGGGGAGTGTGTGCCTGTGTGTGAGGGGGTGTCTGTGTGGGGTTCCATGCACGTGTTCCTCTTTCTGTGTGCGTGTGCGTGCGACCATGACTGCAGCAAGTCCTTGGTTACATTTATCCTGGAGCTGTGGGTGCCGTGAGCTGATGGGTCAGGTGATACTTTCTTCTCCCTGGTCCCCTGGTGATTTTAATCCCAGCAACAACCACCTTGCATGCCCCCCCTCACACACTGACTCACCCAGCTGCTTCTCTCTCTTATCTCCTGTCCAGGCTGAAGCCGAGGTGGCCTCCTTGAACCGACGCATCCAGCTGGTTGAGGAGGAGTTGGATCGAGCCCAGGAGCGTCTGGCCACTGCCCTGCAGAAGCTGGAGGAGGCCGAGAAGGCAGCGGATGAAAGCGAGAGGTGAAACTGTCCGAGCAACTGTCCCAGAGACACACGGGGGAGTGGGGGGGGGAGAATGTGGGACACGCTCCCACGGGGGGAGTGGGGAGAATGTGGGACTCGCTCCCGTGGGGGGAGAATGTGGGACTCGCTCCCGTGGGGGGAGAATGTGGGACTCACTCCCACGGGGGGAGTGGGGAGAATGTGGGACTCGCTCCCGTGGGGGGAGAATGTGGGACTCGCTCCCGTGGGGGGAGAATGTGGGACTCACTCCCACGAGGGGAGTGGGGAAGAATGTGGGACTTGCTCCCATGGGGAGAGTGGGGGGAGAATGTGGGACTCGCTCCCACGGGGAGAGTGGGGGTAGAATGTGGGACTCGCTCCCACACGGGGGAGTGGGGGAGAATGTGGGACTCGCTCTCCACGGGGGGAGTGGGGGAGAATGTGGGACTCACTCCCACACGGGGGAGTGGGGGGGAGAATGTGGGACTCACTCCCACACGGGGGAGTGGGGGAGAATGTGGAACTCGCTCCCACGGGGAGAGTGGGGGAGAATGTGGGACTCGCTCCCGTGGGGGGAGAATGTGGGACTCACTCCCACGGGGGGAGTGGGGAGAATGTGGGACTCGCTCCCGTGGGGGGAGAATGTGGGGCTCGCTCCCGTGGGGGGAGAATGTGGGACTCGCTCCCACGGGGAGAGTGGGGGGAGAATGTGGGACTCGCTCCCCACGGGGGGAGTGGGGGAGAATGTGGGACTCGCTCCCCACGGGGGGAGTGGGGGAGAATGTGGGACTCGCTCCCACGGGGAGAGTGGGGGAGAATGTGGGACTCGCTCCCACGGGGAGAGTGGGGGAGAATGTGGGACTCGCTCCCACGGGGGGAGTGGGGGAGAATGTGGGACTCGCTCCCACGGGGAGAGTGGGGGGAGAATGTGGGACTCGCTCCCACGGGGAGAGTGTGGGACTCGCTCCCACACGGGGGGAGTGGGGGAGAATGTGGGACTCGCTCCCACGGGGAGAGTGGGGGGAGAATATGGGACTCGCTCCCACACGGGGGAGTGGGGGAGAATGTGGGACTCGCTCCCCACGGGGGGAGTGGGGGAGAATGTGGGACTCAGTCCCACACGGGGGAGTGGGGGGAGAATGTGGGACTCGCTCCCACGTGGAGAGTGGGGGAGAATGTGGGACTCGCTCCCACGGGGGGAGAATGTGGGACTCGCTCCCACAGGGGGAGTGGGGGAGAATGTGGGACCTGCTCCCATGGGGGGAGAATGTGGGACTGTTGTATCCATGTGGGTAATCGCACAGACCATTGACGTCCAGATATGGCCTTGGTTTGCACTAATATCAATGAGGGTGGCTGCCAAGGTACCCCCCCACCCCCCCACTCCGTGCTGTGCAGTTCGCAAAGCTCCCTCTCCAGACACAGCCCACCAGTTCCGAAGGACATGATCTTTACAAAGTGATTAAAGGAGATCTAGTTGAAGGGATGAATGTCCCTCTGGCATGTGTACCGGGGCCACCGGAGGATGTCACTTGTGTGTGCTCTGGTCAAAGGCGGCTAAATCTTTTTAACCAAACCCACCACAGTTTACGCTCCCTTCCCGAGTAGGTCCCATCCCTACTGAAACCCCGGTGCTAGCACCCAGCTTTCCAAGGCCACTGGCTCGTGTCCAACCTTCACGCAGACTGCAGCCGGCCAGAAAGGCAGAGCCGTGACACATTTCGTGATGCTTTCGCCCTCCCGTTGGTCCCGCTCGTACCGTTCTGCAATCGTTGAGGTGCAAAGCGTCCCTTCAATAACTTGCCCAAGTCCGTTAATGGTTTATCAGCTCGCATCTCTGGCTGCAGTATATCCCTGACGACTCCGCAATCACTGTGGACAAGAATACTGGAACAATGAGATCGCCTACAATCCTGTTCGCTGTAATAAAAATACTGAATTTCTCTATGTAAGCTGACCGCACCTCGTGGAATTCTCCCATGGTCACATACTTTCTCGCCATTTTGCCAACACTGACTCCTGGCTGACTCGGCGTGACTAGGCCCGAAGCCTGTTCCTCCCACGCTGTCTCCTAACCAGATTCCCACCTCAGCGCGACTAGGCCCAAAGCCTGTTCCTCCCGTGCTGACTCCTGGCTGGTTTCCCACCTTAGCGTGACTAGGCCCAAAGCCTGTTCCTCCCATGCTGTCTCCTGGCTGGTTTCCCACCTCAGCGCGACTAGGCCCGAAGCCTGTTCCCCCCCACGCTGACTCCTGGCTGGTTTCCCACCTCAGCGCGACTAGGCCCGAAGCCTGTTCCTCCCGTGCTGACTCCTAGCTGGTTTCCCACCTTAGCGTGACTAGGCCCAAAGCCTGTTCCCCCCCACGCTGACTCCTGGCTGGTTTCCCACCTCAGCGCGACTAGGCCCGAAGCCTGTTCCTCCCGTGCTGACTCCTAGCTGGTTTCCCACCTTAGCGTGACTAGGCCCAAAGCCTGTTCCTCCCATGCTGTCTCCTGGCTGGTTTCCCACCTCAGCGCGACTAGGCCCGAAGCCTGTTCCCCCCCACGCTGACTCCTGGCTGGTTTCCCATCTCAGCGTGACTAGGCCCAAAGTCTGTTCCTCCCATGCTGACTCCTGGCTGGTTTCCCACCTCAGCGCGACTAGGCCCGAAGCCTGTTCCCCCCACGCTGACTCCTGGCTGGTTTCCCACCTCAGCGCGACAAGGCCCAAAGCCTGTTCCACTGGCGCTGACTCCTGGCCGCGGTCCTGTGACAACTACAGGACTTCTCACTCGCCCCGCCATCCCCAGTGATCAGCGGCTGTAGCGGATGCGTGCAGGACATTTGGCCCTCAGAGGTCACAGCTGAACCTGTTTTCCCCCCCCCCCTCATCCACCAAGAGTCAGCCATGCCTCGCGGATAACACATTAGCCTCAAGTCCGAAGGCTGTGACAGTACAGAGGGAGTGCTGAATTGTTGGTAGGCGTTGGGGGTTAGTGAGATGTCACACCCAAGGCTCTGTCTGCCCCCTCGTGTTTTTTTTAATTCATTCATGGGACACGGGCGTCGCCGGCTGGGCCAGCATTTATTGCCCATCCCCAGTTGCCCTTGGAGGGCAGTTGAGAGTCAACCACATTGCTGTGTGGCTCTGGAGTCACATGTAGGCCAGACCGGGGTAAGGACGGCAGATTTCCTTCCCTAAAGGGAACCGGATGGGTTTTTCCCACAATGGGTCATCAGTAAATTCTTAATTCCATTTTTTAAAAATTGAATTCAAATTCCACCCGTGGGAAGGCGATGGCCTAGTGCTATTATCGCTAGATTATTAATCCAGAAACTCAGCTAATGTTCTGGGGGACCCGGGTTCGAATCCCGCCACGGCAGATGGTGGAATTTGAATTCAATAAAAAATATTGAAGTGCGTGGTGGCTGAATGCGTCACTCCGCTTGTTGACAGAGGACGGCTGACTGACTTTGGGGGGGCCTTTTGTTCTTGACTCCACAGAGGAATGAAGGTGATTGAGAACAGGGCTCTGAAAGACGAGGAGAAGATGGAACTGCAGGAGATTCAGCTGAAGGAAGCCAAGCATATTGCAGAGGAGGCCGACCGCAAGTATGAAGAGGTGAGTGAGAGAAAGACGCGGGGTGAGGGGCTGCTGTTGAGTAAAAGCAACCTCGGACCTGTCAACAGCTAAGTTGACGAAGGGACTTAGTCATAGAAGTTTACAGCATGGAAACAGGCCCTTCGGCCCAATGCACCCAGTTTCTAACCCCTAAGCTAGTCCTAATTGCCCGCGTTTGTTCCATAGAGTCATAAAGCATGGAAACAGGCCCTTCGGCCCAACTTGTCTGTGCTGTCACTTTTTATAAACCCCTAAGCTAGTCCCAATTGCCCGCGTTTGGCCCATATCCCTCCATACACATCTTACCCGTGTAACTGTCTAAATGCTTTTTAAAAGCCAAAATTGTCCCCGCCTCTACTACTACCTCTGGCAGCTCGTTCCAGACACTCACCACCCTCAGTGAAAAAATTGCCCCTCTGGACCCTTTTGTATCTCTCCCCTCTCACCTTAAACCTATGCCCTCTCGTTATAGACTCCCCGACCTTTGGGAAAAGATATTGACTATCTACCTTGTCTAAGACCCAGGCCAAAAACTCAAAGCTGTTTTATGAGTTAGCCTAGACTGTTATTTGATTTTGGTGAGCATAGATAGATAGAACAGTACAGCACAGAACAGGCCCTTCGGCCCACGATGTTGTGCCGAGCTTTATCTGAAACCAAGATCAAGCTATCCCACTCCCTATCATCCTGGTGTGCTCCATGTGCCTATCCAATAACTGCTTAAATGTTCCTAAGGTGTCTGACTCCACTATCACTGCAGGCAGTCCATTCCACACCCCAACCGCTCTCTGCGTAAAGAACCTACCTCTGATATCCTTCCTGTATCTCCCACCACGAACCCTATAGTTATGCCCCCTTGTAATAGCTCCATCCACCCGAGGAAATAGTCTTTGAACGTTCACTCTATCTATCCCCTTCATCATTTTATAAACCTCTATTAAGTCTCCCCTCAGCCTCCTCCGCTCCAGAGAGAACAGCCCTAGCTCCCTCAACCTTTCCTCATAAGACCTACCCTCCAAACCAGGCAGCATCCTGGTAAATCTCCTCTGCACTCTTTCCAGCGTTTCCACATCCTTCTTATAGTGAGGTGACCAGAACTGCACACAATATTCCAAATGTGGTCTCACCAAGGTCCTGTACAGTTGCAGCATAAGATGTTTCACTCCAGGTATGATTCAAGTGGCCCACGAGGGAGCTTTTACCAAACAACGTTTATTCAAGAACATAGTTAAAATATAACAAAAAAAAAATAGCATAGCTTTTTACCAATTTCAAAACTTAAACATGACACAGTGTAACTCCTCACAGCTAGCTTTCTCTGTTCTTCCAAGTTAAACACCACCCCACAGCTATACGTTTTTCTTCAGACTTAGCACAGATAGCAAGTCTGCCCAAATGAGGCTGGATCTTCAGCTTTTTAACACCCGCTGTGAATGGGTCCTTTGAATGTTTTATCAAATCCCTGAGGCTCCCTCTGAGAAAGTGTCTCTCTCTTTCTCTCTCCAGAGGCTGTCGTCTTCCACCAGCTTCAGACAGCAACTGAGAAAACTAAAAACTTGGAATGCTTTGTTTAAAAAAAAATGCATATCACCTTTGAATCGTCCCCAAATCAAGCTCGATTCCGCAATCCTAAGGGACCATTAAAATCGCTGCATTAGTCCAGATTAAAACCAACGGGATATCCATCATACTGCCTCAGCAGCAATAATGGACCCTGGTCACAGACAAGGTGGCACCAATAAAATGCGACGGCCTGCTGGAAACATCCTGCAGAGAAAACGCATGATTAAAATACATCTCTTGAAGGCACAGGCGGCACAGTGGGGTTAGCACTGCTGCCTCACAGCTCCAGGGACCCGGGTTCGATTCCCGGCTCGGGTCACTGTCTGTGTGGAGTCTGCATGTTCTCCCCGTGTCTACGTGGGTTTCCTCCGGGTGCTCCGGTTTCCTCCCACGGTCCGAAAGACGTGCTGGTTAGGGTGCGTCGGCCATGCTAAATTCTCCCTCAGTGTAACCCGAACAGGAGTGCGGCGACGAGGGGATTTTCACAGTAACTTCATTGCAGTGTTAATGTAAGCCGACTTGTCACTAATGAATGAACTTTACTTGTCAACATATCTTGATTTGCACCAGTGTGAAGGTATTATGTTATTTATTTATATATTAGTGTCACAAGTCGGCTTACATTAACACTGCAATGAAGCCGACTTGTGACACTAATATATAAATAAATAACATAATACCTTCACACTGGTGCAAATTAAGATATGTTGACAAGTAAAGTTCATTCATTAGTGACAAGTCGGCTTACATTGACACTGCAGTGAAGTTACTGCGAAAATCCCCTAGTCGCCACACTCCTGTTCGGGTAACACTGAGGGAGAATTTAGCACGGCAGATGCACCCTAACTCGCACGTCTTTCAGACTGTGGGAGGAAACCGGAGCACCCGGAGGAAACCCATGCAGACACGGGGAGAACGTGCAGACTCCACACAGACAGTGACCCAAGCCGGGAATCAAACCAGGGTCCCTGCCGCTGAGAGGCAGCGGCACTAACCACTGTGCTGCCCGTGCTTTACTCTTTGTCCCACTGCCCCCTCTCTT
>NW_027590859.1:0-155530 GCF_964213995.1 Mustelus asterias
CGTACGCCTTCTTGACCGCATCCTCCACCTGCGAGGCTGATTTAAGAGTCCTATGGACCCGGACCCCAAGGTCCTTCTGATCCTCGACACTGCTAAGAATGGTACCCTTCATATTATACTGCTGGCTTCATCCCATTGGATCTGCCAAAATGGATCACCACACACTTATCCGGGTTGAAGTCCATCTGCCACTTCTCCGCCCAGTCTTGCATTCTATCTATGTCTCGCTGCAACTTCTGACATCCCTCCAAACTATCCACAACACCACCTACCTTGGTGTCGTCAGCAAACTTACCAACCCATCCCTCCACTTCCTCATCCAGGTCATTTATGAAAATGACAAACAGCAAGGGTCTCAGAACAGATCCCTGGGGCACTCCACTGGTCACTGACCTCCATGCAGAGAAAGACCCTCCACAGCCACTCTCTGCCTTCTGAAGGCAAGCCAGTTCTGGATCCACAAGGCAACAGCCCCTTGGATCCCATGCCCTCTCACTTTCTCAAGACGTATTGCATGGGGGACCTTATCGAACGCCTTGCTGAAGTCCATATAGACCACATCCACTCCTCATTGACAGAGGGCACTTCTCATTAACAGGGGGCTCTCCTCATTGACGGGGGGGGGGGGGGTGCACTCGTTATTGACCCGGGGCACTTCTCATTGACAGGGGCATTCCTCATTGACAGGGGGTACTCCTCATTGACAGGGGGCAGTCCTCATTGACATGGGGGTCTCCTCATTGACAGGGGGCACTCCTCATTGACAGGGGGTACTCCTCATTGGCATGGGCACTCCTCATTCACAGAGGGTCCACTTTATAGACGGGGGAAGCTCCTCATTGACAGGGGGCACTCCTCATTGACAGGGGGCACTCCTCATTGTCAGTGGGTCCTCCACATTGACAGGGGCACGGCTTATTGACAAGGGGCACTCCTCATTTACGGGGGGGCACTCCTTATTGACGGGGGCACTCCGCATTGACAGGGAGCACTCTTCCGAGACGGGGGGGCACACCTCATTGACAGGGGTTTACTCCTCATTGACAGCGGGCACTTCTCATTAACAGGGGTCACTCCTCATTGACGGGGGGGGGGGGGTGCACTCCTTATTGACCGGGGGGCACTTCTCATTGACAGGGGCATTCCTCATTGACATGGGGTACTCCTCAATGACAGGAGGCACTCCTCATTGACAGGGGGCACTCCGCATTGATAGGGGGCAATACCCATTGACAGTGGCATTCTTCATTGACAGAAGGCACTCCCCTCATTGACAGGGGGCACGCCTCATTGACAGGGGGCACTCCTCATTGCCAGGAGGCACTCCTCATTGACAGGGGGCACTCCGCATTGACAGGGGGCAATACCCATTGACAGGAGGCACTCCTTCATGACACCAGTCACTCCTCATGGACAGTGCAAACTCATTGAAAAGGGGCACTTCTCATTGACAGTTGGTACTCTTCATAAAAGAGGACACTACTCATTGACAGGGGGCACTACTCATTGACGGGTGGGGGCACTCCTCATTGACGGGGGGAGCTCCTCATTGACAGGGGACACCCGACATTGACATGGGGAACTCATCATTGACAGGGGGCACTTCTCATTTACAGGGTCACGCCTCATTTCCAGGTTTACTCCTCATTGACGGGGGCACTTCTAATTTACGGGGCACTACTCATTGACAGAGGGCACTCATTGTTGATAGCGGGCACTCCTCATTGACAGGGGGCACTCCGCATTGACAGGGGGCAATACCCATTGACACGGGGCATTCCTCATTGACAGCGGGCACTCCTCATTGGCAGGGGGCACTCCTCATTGACAGTGGGTACTCCACATTGACAGGGGCACTGTTTATTGACAGGGGCACTCCTCATTGACGGAGGGCACTCCTTATTGACGGGGGCACTTCTCATTGTCAGGCAGCACTCTTCAGAGACGGGGGGGCACAACTCATTGACAGGGGTTTACTCCTCATTGACAGCGGGCACTTCACATTAACAGGGGGCACTCCTCATTTACAGGGTCACGCCTAATTTCCTGGGTTACTCCTCATTGACGGGGGGCACATCTCATTTACGGGGCACTACTCATTGACAGAGGGCACTCATTGTTGATAGCGGGCACTCCTCATTGACAGGGGGCACTCCGCATTGACAGGGGGCAATACCCATTAACACGGGGCACTCCTCATTGACAGGGGGCACTCCTCATTGACAGGGGTCACTCCTCATTGACGGGGGGGCACTCCTTATTGACGGGGGCACTCCTCATTGACAGGGAGCACTCTTCAGAGACGGCGGGGCACTCCTCATTGACAGGGGTTTACTCCTGATTGACAGCGGGCACTTCTCATTAACAGGGGGCACTCCTCAGTGACGGGGTGTGGGGGGGGGTGCACTCCTTATTGAACCGGGGCACTTCTCATTGACAGGGGCATTCCTCATTGACAGGGGGTACTCCTCATTGACAGGGGGCAGTCCTCATTGACATGGGGGTCTCCTCATTGACAGGGGGCACTCCTCATTGACGGGGTACTCCTCATTGGCGTGGGCACTCCTCATTGACAGAGGGTCCACTTTATAGACGGGGAAAGCTCCTCATTGACATGGGGCACTCCTCATTGACTGTTGGTCCTCCACATTGACAGGTGCACCGCTTATTGACAGGGGGCACTCCGCATTGGCGTGGGCACTCCTCATTGACGGGGGGTACTCCTCATTGACAGGGGGCACTCCTCATTGACAGGGGGCACTCCTCATTGACAGGGGGTTCTCCTCATTGGCGTGGGCACTCCTCATTGAAAGGGGATCCACTTTATAGGCGGGGGTAGCTCCTCATTGACAGGGGCACTCCTCATTGACAGGGGTCATTCGTCATTGACGGGGGGGCACTGCTCAATGATGGGGGGTCTCCTAATTTACAGCGGTCACTCCTCATTGACAGTGGGGCACTCCTCATTTAGAGGGGCACTCCTCATTGACAGGGGTCACTCCTCATTGACGGGGGGGCACTCCTTATTGACGGGGGCACTCCTCATTGACAGGGAGCACTCTTCAGAGACGGCGGGGCACTCCACATTGACAGGGGTTTACTCCTGATTGACAGCGGGCACTTCTCATTAACAGGGGGCACTCCTCAGTGACGGGGTGTGGGGGGGGGGTGCACTCCTTATTGAACCGGGGCACTTCTCATTGACAGGGGCATTCCTCATTGACAGGGGGTACTCCTCATTGACAGGGGGCAGTCCTCATTGACATGGGGGTCTCCTCATTGACAGGGGGCACTCCTCATTGACGGGGTACTCCTCATTGGCGTGGGCACTCCTCATTGACAGAGGGTCCACTTTATAGACGGGGGAAGCTCCTCATTGACATGGGGCACTCCTCATTGACTGTTGGTCCTCCACATTGACAGGTGCACCGCTTATTGACAGGGGGCACTCCGCATTGGCGTGGGCACTCCTCATTGACGGGGGGTACTCCTCATTGACAGGGGGCACTCCTCATTGACAGGGGGCACTCCTCATTGACAGGGGGTTCTCCTCATTGGCGTGGGCACTCCTCATTGAAAGGGGATCCACTTGATAGGCGGGGGTAGCTCCTCATTGACAGGGGCACTCCTCATTGACAGGGGTCATTCGTCATTGACGGGGGGGCACTGCTCAATGATGGGGGGTCTCCTAATTTACAGCGGTCACTCCTCATTGACAGTGGGGCACTCCTCATTTACAGGGGGCACTCCGCATTGACAAGGGGGCTCTCCTCATTGACAGGGGGCACTCCTCATTGACAGGGGGCACTCCTCAGTGACAGAGGGCACTCCGAGTTGACAGCGGGCACTGCCTATTGACAGGGGGGACTCGTCATTGACAGGCGGCACTCCTCAATGACACGGGTCATTCGTCATTGACGGGGGGGGCACTGCTCAATGATGGGGGGGACTCCTATTTTACAGCGGTCACTCCTCCTTGAAAAGGGGGCTCTCCTCATTGCCAGGGGGGACTCCTCATTGACAGGGGGCAAACCTCAGTGAGAGAGGGCACTCCGAGTTGACAGCGGGCACTCCTCATTGACAGGGGGCACACCTCATTGACAGGGGGCACTCCTCATTTACAGGGTCACGCCTCATTTACAGGTTTACTCCTCATTGACGGGGGGCACTTCTCATTTACGGGGCACACTCATTGAAAGAGGGCACTCATTGTTGATAGCGGGCACTCCTCATTGACAGGGGGCACTCCGCATTGACAGGGGGCAATAACCATTGACACGGGGCATTCCTCATTGACAGGGGGCACTCCTCATTGACAGGGGGCACTCCTCATTGACAGGAGGCAGTCCTTCATGACAGCAGTCACTCCTCATGGACAGGGCAAACTCATTGACAAGGGGCACTTCTCATTGACAGTGGTTACTCTTCATAAAAGGGGACACTACTCATTGATAGGGGGCACTACTCATTGACGGGTGGGGACACTCCTCATTGACAGGGGGCACTCCTCATTGACGGGTGGGGGGGGCACTCCTTATTGACGGGGGCACTCCTCATTGACAGGGAGCACTCTTCAGAAACGGGGGGGGGCACACCTCATTGACAGGGGTTAAGAACATAGAACATTGAACATAGAAAGCCACAGCACAAACAGGCCCTTCGGCCCACAAGTTGCCCCACCTCTAGGCCTATCTATAGCCCTCAATCCCATTAAATCCCATGTACTCATCCAGAAGTCTCTTAAAAGACCCCAACGAGTTTGCCTCCACCACCACCGACGTCAGCCGATTCCACTCACCCACCACCCTCTGAGTGAAAAACTTACCCCTGACATCTCCTCTGTACCTACCCCCCAGCACCTTAAACCTGTGTCCTCTCGTAGCAACCATTTCAGCCCTTGGAAATAGCCTCTGAGAGTCTACCCTATCCAGACCTCTCAACATCTTGTAAACCTCTATCAGGTCACCTCTCATCCTTCGTCTCTCCAGGGAGAAGAGACCAAGCTCCCTCAACCTATCCTCATCAGGCATGCCCCCCAATCCAGGCAACATCCTTGTAAATCTCCTCTGCACCCTTTCAATGGCTTCAACATCTTTCCTGTAATGAGGTGACCAGAACTGCGCGCAGTACTCCAAGTGGGGTCTAACCAGGGTCCTATAAAGCTGCAGCATTATCTCCCGACTCCTAAACTCAATCCCTCGATTAATGAAGGCCAGTACGCCGTACGCCTTCTTGACCGCATCCTCCACCTGCGAGGCTGATTTAAGAGTCCTATGGACCCGGACCCCAAGGTCCTTCTGATCCTCGACACTGCTAAGAATGGTACCCTTCATATTATACTGCTGCTTCATCCCATTGGATCTGCCAAAATGGATCACCACACACTTATCCGGGTTGAAGTCCATCTGCCACTTCTCCGCCCAGTCTTGCATTCTATCTATGTCTCGCTGCAACTTCTGACATCCCTCCAAACTATCCACAACACCACCTACCTTGGTGTCGTCAGCAAACTTACCAACCCATCCCTCCACTTCCTCATCCAGGTCATTTATGAAAATGACAAACAGCAAGGGTCTCAGAACAGATCCCTGGGGCACTCCACTGGTCACTGACCTCCATGCAGAGAAAGACCCCTCCACAGCCACTCTCTGCCTTCTGAAGGCAAGCCAGTTCTGGATCCACAAGGCAACAGCCCCTTGGATCCCATGCCCTCTCACTTTCTCAAGACGTATTGCATGGGGGACCTTATCGAACGCCTTGCTGAAGTCCATATAGACCACATCCACTCCTCATTGACAGAGGGCACTTCTCATTAACAGGGGGCTCTCCTCATTGACGGGGGGGGGGGGTGCACTCGTTATTGACCCGGGGCACTTCTCATTGACAGGGGCATTCCTCATTGACAGGGGGTACTCCTCATTGACAGGGGGCAGTCCTCATTGACATGGGGGTCTCCTCATTGACAGGGGGCACTCCTCATTGACAGGGGGTACTCCTCATTGGCATGGGCACTCCTCATTGACAGAGGGTCCACTTTATAGACGGGGGAAGCTCCTCATTGACAGGGGGCACTCCTCATTGACAGGGGGCACTCCTCATTGTCAGTGGGTCCTCCACATTGACAGGGGCACGGCTTATTGACAAGGGGCACTCCTCATTTACGGGGGGGCCCTCCTTATTGACGGGGGCACTCCGCATTGACAGGGAGCACTCTTCCGAGACGGGGGGGCACACCTCATTGACAGGGGTTTACTCCTCATTGACAGCGGGCACTTCTCATTAACAGGGGTCACTCCTCATTGACGGGGGGGGGGGGGGGGGTGCACTCCTTATTGACCGGGGGCACTTCTCATTGACAGGGGCATTCCTCATTGACAGGGGGTACTCCTCAATGACAGGAGGCACTCCTCATTGACAGGGGGCACTCCGCATTGATAGGGGGCAATACCCATTGACAGTGGCACTCTTCATTGACAGAAGGCACTCCTCATTGACAGGGGGCACGCCTCATTGACAGGGGGCACTCCTCATTGCCAGGAGGCACTCCTCATTGACAGGGGGCACTCCGCATTGACAGGGGGCAATACCCATTGACAGGAGGCACTCCTTCATGACACCAGTCACTCCTCATGGACAGTGCAAACTCATTGAAAAGGGGCACTTCTCATTGACAGTTGGTACTCTTCATAAAAGAGGACACTACTCATTGACAGGGGGCACTACTCATTGACGGGTGGGGGCACTCCTCATTGACGGGGGGAGCTCCTCATTGACAGGGGACACCCGACATTGACATGGGGAACTCATCATTGACAGGGGGCACTTCTCATTTACAGGGTCACGCCTCATTTCCAGGTTTACTCCTCATTGACGGGGGCACTTCTAATTTACGGGGCACTACTCATTGACAGAGGGCACTCATTGTTGATAGCGGGCACTCCTCATTGACAGGGGGCACTCCGCATTGACAGGGGGCAATACCCATTGACACGGGGCATTCCTCATTGACAGCGGGCACTCCTCATTGGCAGGGGGCACTCCTCATTGACAGTGGGTACTCCACATTGACAGGGGCACTGTTTATTGACAGGGGCACTCCTCATTGACGGAGGGCACTCCTTATTGACGGGGGCACTTCTCATTGTCAGGCAGCACTCTTCAGAGACGGGGGGGCACAACTCATTGACAGGGGTTTACTCCTCATTGACAGCGGGCACTTCACATTAACAGGGGGCACTCCTCATTTACAGGGTCACGCCTAATTTCCTGGGTTACTCCTCATTGACGGGGGGCACATCTCATTTACGGGGCACTACTCATTGACAGAGGGCACTCATTGTTGATAGCGGGCACTCCTCATTGACAGGGGGCACTCCGCATTGACAGGGGGCAATACCCATTAACACGGGGCACTCCTCATTGACAGGGGGCACTCCTCATTGACAGGGGTCACTCCTCATTGACGGGGGGGCACTCCTTATTGACGGGGGCACTCCTCATTGACAGGGAGCACTCTTCAGAGACGGCGGGGCACTCCTCATTGACAGGGGTTTACTCCTGATTGACAGCGGGCACTTCTCATTAACAGGGGGCACTCCTCAGTGACGGGGTGTGGGGGGGGGTGCACTCCTTATTGAACCGGGGCACTTCTCATTGACAGGGGCATTCCTCATTGACAGGGGGTACTCCTCATTGACAGGGGGCAGTCCTCATTGACATGGGGGTCTCCTCATTGACAGGGGGCACTCCTCATTGACGGGGTACTCCTCATTGGCGTGGGCACTCCTCATTGACAGAGGGTCCACTTTATAGACGGGGAAAGCTCCTCATTGACATGGGGCACTCCTCATTGACTGTTGGTCCTCCACATTGACAGGTGCACCGCTTATTGACAGGGGGCACTCCGCATTGGCGTGGGCACTCCTCATTGACGGGGGGTACTCCTCATTGACAGGGGGCACTCCTCATTGACAGGGGGCACTCCTCATTGACAGGGGGTTCTCCTCATTGGCGTGGGCACTCCTCATTGAAAGGGGATCCACTTTATAGGCGGGGGTAGCTCCTCATTGACAGGGGCACTCCTCATTGACAGGGGTCATTCGTCATTGACGGGGGGGCACTGCTCAATGATGGGGGGTCTCCTAATTTACAGCGGTCACTCCTCATTGACAGTGGGGCACTCCTCATTTAGAGGGGCACTCCTCATTGACAGGGGTCACTCCTCATTGACGGGGGGGCACTCCTTATTGACGGGGGCACTCCTCATTGACAGGGAGCACTCTTCAGAGACGGCGGGGCACTCCTCATTGACAGGGGTTTACTCCTGATTGACAGCGGGCACTTCTCATTAACAGGGGGCACTCCTCAGTGACGGGGTGTGGGGGGGGGGTGCACTCCTTATTGAACCGGGGCACTTCTCATTGACAGGGGCATTCCTCATTGACAGGGGGTACTCCTCATTGACAGGGGGCAGTCCTCATTGACATGGGGGTCTCCTCATTGACAGGGGGCACTCCTCATTGACGGGGTACTCCTCATTGGCGTGGGCACTCCTCATTGACAGAGGGTCCACTTTATAGACGGGGGAAGCTCCTCATTGACATGGGGCACTCCTCATTGACTGTTGGTCCTCCACATTGACAGGTGCACCGCTTATTGACAGGGGGCACTCCGCATTGGCGTGGGCACTCCTCATTGACGGGGGGTACTCCTCATTGACAGGGGGCACTCCTCATTGACAGGGGGCACTCCTCATTGACAGGGGGTTCTCCTCATTGGCGTGGGCACTCCTCATTGAAAGGGGATCCACTTGATAGGCGGGGGTAGCTCCTCATTGACAGGGGCACTCCTCATTGACAGGGGTCATTCGTCATTGACGGGGGGGCACTGCTCAATGATGGGGGGTCTCCTAATTTACAGCGGTCACTCCTCATTGACAGTGGGGCACTCCTCATTTACAGGGGGCACTCCGCATTGACAAGGGGGCTCTCCTCATTGACAGGGGGCACTCCTCATTGACAGGGGGCACTCCTCAGTGACAGAGGGCACTCCGAGTTGACAGCGGGCACTGCCTATTGACAGGGGGGACTCGTCATTGACAGGCGGCACTCCTCAATGACACGGGTCATTCGTCATTGACGGGGGGGGCACTGCTCAATGATGGGGGGGGACTCCTATTTTACAGCGGTCACTCCTCCTTGAAAAGGGGGCTCTCCTCATTGCCAGGGGGGACTCCTCATTGACAGGGGGCAAACCTCAGTGAGAGAGGGCACTCCGAGTTGACAGCGGGCACTCCTCATTGACAGGGGGCACACCTCATTGACAGGGGGCACTCCTCATTTACAGGGTCACGCCTCATTTACAGGTTTACTCCTCATTGACGGGGGGCACTTCTCATTTACGGGGCACACTCATTGAAAGAGGGCACTCATTGTTGATAGCGGGCACTCCTCATTGACAGGGGGCACTCCGCATTGACAGGGGGCAATAACCATTGACACGGGGCATTCCTCATTGACAGGGGGCACTCCTCATTGACAGGGGGCACTCCTCATTGACAGGAGGCAGTCCTTCATGACAGCAGTCACTCCTCATGGACAGGGCAAACTCATTGACAAGGGGCACTTCTCATTGACAGTGGTTACTCTTCATAAAAGGGGACACTACTCATTGATAGGGGGCACTACTCATTGACGGGTGGGGACACTCCTCATTGACAGGGGGCACTCCTCATTGACGGGTGGGGGGGGCACTCCTTATTGACGGGGGCACTCCTCATTGACAGGGAGCACTCTTCAGAAACGGGGGGGGGCACACCTCATTGACAGGGGTTTAGAACATAGAACATTGAACATAGAAAGCCACAGCACAAACAGGCCCTTCGGCCCACAAGTTGCCCCACCTCTAGGCCTATCTATAGCCCTCAATCCCATTAAATCCCATGTACTCATCCAGAAGTCTCTTAAAAGACCCCAACGAGTTTGCCTCCACCACCACCGACGTCAGCCGATTCCACTCACCCACCACCCTCTGAGTGAAAAACTTACCCCTGACATCTCCTCTGTACCTACCCCCCAGCACCTTAAACCTGTGTCCTCTCGTAGCAACCATTTCAGCCCTTGGAAATAGCCTCTGAGAGTCTACCCTATCCAGACCTCTCAACATCTTGTAAACCTCTATCAGGTCACCTCTCATCCTTCGTCTCTCCAGGGAGAAGAGACCAAGCTCCCTCAACCTATCCTCATCAGGCATGCCCCCCAATCCAGGCAACATCCTTGTAAATCTCCTCTGCACCCTTTCAATGGCTTCAACATCTTTCCTGTAATGAGGTGACCAGAACTGCGCGCAGTACTCCAAGTGGGGTCTAACCAGGGTCCTATAAAGCTGCAGCATTATCTCCCGACTCCTAAACTCAATCCCTCGATTAATGAAGGCCAGTACGCCGTACGCCTTCTTGACCGCATCCTCCACCTGCGAGGCTGATTTAAGAGTCCTATGGACCCGGACCCCAAGGTCCTTCTGATCCTCGACACTGCTAAGAATGGTACCCTTCATATTATACTGCTGCTTCATCCCATTGGATCTGCCAAAATGGATCACCACACACTTATCCGGGTTGAAGTCCATCTGCCACTTCTCCGCCCAGTCTTGCATTCTATCTATGTCTCGCTGCAACTTCTGACATCCCTCCAAACTATCCACAACACCACCTACCTTGGTGTCGTCAGCAAACTTACCAACCCATCCCTCCACTTCCTCATCCAGGTCATTTATGAAAATGACAAACAGCAAGGGTCTCAGAACAGATCCCTGGGGCACTCCACTGGTCACTGACCTCCATGCAGAGAAAGACCCCTCCACAGCCACTCTCTGCCTTCTGAAGGCAAGCCAGTTCTGGATCCACAAGGCAACAGCCCCTTGGATCCCATGCCCTCTCACTTTCTCAAGACGTATTGCATGGGGGACCTTATCGAACGCCTTGCTGAAGTCCATATAGACCACATCCACTCCTCATTGACAGAGGGCACTTCTCATTAACAGGGGGCTCTCCTCATTGACGGGGGGGTGGGGTGCACTCGTTATTGACCCGGGGCACTTCTCATTGACAGGGGCATTCCTCATTGACAGGGGGTACTCCTCATTGACAGGGGGCAGTCCTCATTGACATGGGGGTCTCCTCATTGACAGGGGGCACTCCTCATTGACAGGGGGTACTCCTCATTGGCATGGGCACTCCTCATTGACAGAGGGTCCACTTTATAGACGGGGGAAGCTCCTCATTGACAGGGGGCACTCCTCATTGACAGGGGGCACTCCTCATTGTCAGTGGGTCCTCCACATTGACAGGGGCACGGCTTATTGACAAGGGGCACTCCTCATTTACGGGGGGGCCCTCCTTATTGACGGGGGCACTCCGCATTGACAGGGAGCACTCTTCCGAGACGGGGGGGCACACCTCATTGACAGGGGTTTACTCCTGATTGACAGCGGGCACTTCTCATTAACAGGGGTCACTCCTCATTGACGGGGGGGGGGGGGTGCACTCCTTATTGACCGGGGGCACTTCTCATTGACAGGGGCATTCCTCATTGACAGGGGTACTCCTCAATGACAGGAGGCACTCCTCATTGACAGGGGGCACTCCGCATTGATAGGGGGCAATACCCATTGACAGTGGCACTCTTCATTGACAGAAGGCACTCCTCATTGACAGGGGGCACGCCTCATTGACAGGGGGCACTCCTCATTGCCAGGAGGCACTCCTCATTGACAGGGGGCACTCCGCATTGACAGGGGGCAATACCCATTGACAGGAGGCACTCCTTCATGACACCAGTCACTCCTCATGGACAGTGCAAACTCATTGAAAAGGGGCACTTCTCATTGACAGTTGGTACTCTTCATAAAAGAGGACACTACTCATTGACAGGGGGCACTACTCATTGACGGGTGGGGGCACTCCTCATTGACGGGGGGAGCTCCTCATTGACAGGGGACACCCGACATTGACATGGGGAACTCATCATTGACAGGGGGCACTTCTCATTTACAGGGTCACGCCTCATTTCCAGGTTTACTCCTCATTGACGGGGGCACTTCTAATTTACGGGGCACTACTCATTGACAGAGGGCACTCATTGTTGATAGCGGGCACTCCTCATTGACAGGGGGCACTCCGCATTGACAGGGGGCAATACCCATTGACACGGGGCATTCCTCATTGACAGCGGGCACTCCTCATTGGCAGGGGGCACTCCTCATTGACAGTGGGTACTCCACATTGACAGGGGCACTGTTTATTGACAGGGGCACTCCTCATTGACGGAGGGCACTCCTTATTGACGGGGGCACTTCTCATTGTCAGGCAGCACTCTTCAGAGACGGGGGGGCACAACTCATTGACAGGGGTTTACTCCTCATTGACAGCGGGCACTTCACATTAACAGGGGGCACTCCTCATTTACAGGGTCACGCCTAATTTCCTGGGTTACTCCTCATTGACGGGGGGCACATCTCATTTACGGGGCACTACTCATTGACAGAGGGCACTCATTGTTGATAGCGGGCACTCCTCATTGACAGGGGGCACTCCGCATTGACAGGGGGCAATACCCATTAACACGGGGCACTCCTCATTGACAGGGGGCACTCCTCATTGACAGGGGTCACTCCTCATTGACGGGGGGGCACTCCTTATTGACGGGGGCACTCCTCATTGACAGGGAGCACTCTTCAGAGACGGCGGGGCACTCCTCATTGACAGGGGTTTACTCCTGATTGACAGCGGGCACTTCTCATTAACAGGGGGCACTCCTCAGTGACGGGGTGTGGGGGGGGGTGCACTCCTTATTGAACCGGGGCACTTCTCATTGACAGGGGCATTCCTCATTGACAGGGGGTACTCCTCATTGACAGGGGGCAGTCCTCATTGACATGGGGGTCTCCTCATTGACAGGGGGCACTCCTCATTGACGGGGTACTCCTCATTGGCGTGGGCACTCCTCATTGACAGAGGGTCCACTTTATAGACGGGGAAAGCTCCTCATTGACATGGGGCACTCCTCATTGACTGTTGGTCCTCCACATTGACAGGTGCACCGCTTATTGACAGGGGGCACTCCGCATTGGCGTGGGCACTCCTCATTGACGGGGGGTACTCCTCATTGACAGGGGGCACTCCTCATTGACAGGGGGCACTCCTCATTGACAGGGGGTTCTCCTCATTGGCGTGGGCACTCCTCATTGAAAGGGGATCCACTTTATAGGCGGGGGTAGCTCCTCATTGACAGGGGCACTCCTCATTGACAGGGGTCATTCGTCATTGACGGGGGGGCACTGCTCAATGATGGGGGGTCTCCTAATTTACAGCGGTCACTCCTCATTGACAGTGGGGCACTCCTCATTTACAGGGGCACTCCTCATTGACAGGGGTCACTCCTCATTGACGGGGGGGCACTCCTTATTGACGGGGGCACTCCTCATTGACAGGGAGCACTCTTCAGAGACGGCGGGGCACTCCTCATTGACAGGGGTTTACTCCTGATTGACAGCGGGCACTTCTCATTAACAGGGGGCACTCCTCAGTGACGGGGTGTGGGGGGGGGTGCACTCCTTATTGAACCGGGGCACTTCTCATTGACAGGGGCATTCCTCATTGACAGGGGGTACTCCTCATTGACAGGGGGCAGTCCTCATTGACATGGGGGTCTCCTCATTGACAGGGGGCACTCCTCATTGACGGGGTACTCCTCATTGGCGTGGGCACTCCTCATTGACAGAGGGTCCACTTTATAGACGGGGGAAGCTCCTCATTGACATGGGGCACTCCTCATTGACTGTTGGTCCTCCACATTGACAGGTGCACCGCTTATTGACAGGGGGCACTCCGCATTGGCGTGGGCACTCCTCATTGACGGGGGGTACTCCTCATTGACAGGGGGCACTCCTCATTGACAGGGGGCACTCCTCATTGACAGGGGGTTCTCCTCATTGGCGTGGGCACTCCTCATTGAAAGGGGATCCACTTTATAGGCGGGGGTAGCTCCTCATTGACAGGGGCACTCCTCATTGACAGGGGTCATTCGTCATTGACGGGGGGGCACTGCTCAATGATGGGGGGTCTACTAATTTACAGCGGTCACTCCTCATTGACAGTGGGGCACTCCTCATTTACAGGGTTACTCCTCATTGACAAGGGGGCTCTCCTCATTGACAGGGGGCACTCCTCATTGACAGGGGGCACTCCTCAGTGACAGAGGGCACTCCGAGTTGACAGCGGGCACTCCTCATTGAAAGGGGGCACTCCTCATTGACAGGGGACACTCCTCATTGACAGGGGGCACTCCTCATTGACATCAGGCACTCCTCCTTGACAGGGGATACTCCTCATTGACAGGATGCACACCTCATTAACAGGGGGATCTCCTTCTTGACAGCAGTCACTCCACATGGACAGGGCAAACTCATTGACAAGGGGCACTTCTCATTGACAGTTGGTACTCTTCATAAAAGGGGACACTACTCATTGACAGGGGGCACTACTCATTGACGGGTGGGGGCACTCCTCATTGACGGGGGGCACTCCTCATTGATAGGGGTACACTTTATCGACGGGAGGGAGCTCCTCATTGACAGGGGACACACGTCATTGACAGGGGACACTCATCATTGGCAGGGGGCACTCCTCATTTGCAGGGTCACGCCTCATTTCCAGGGTTACTCCTCATTGACGGGGGGCACTTCTCATTTACGGGGCACTACTCATTGAAACAGGGCACTCATTGTTGATAGCGGGCACTCCTCATTGACAGGGGGCACTCCGCATTGACAGGGGGCAATACCCATTGACACGGGGCACTCCTCATTGACAGGGAGCACTCCTCATTGACAGGGGGCACTCCTCATTGACGGGGGTTACTCCACATTGAGAAGGCCACTGCTTATTGACAGGGGGCACACCTCATTGCCGGGGGGGGCGCACTCCTCATTGACGGGGGGCACTCCTTATTGACAGGGGGCACTCCTCATTGAAGGCGGGTCACTCCTTATTGACGGGGGCACTCCGCATTGACAGGGAGCACTCTTCCGAGACGGGGGGGGCACACCTCATTGACAGGGGTTTACTCCTCATTGACAGCGGGCACTCCTCATTAACAGGGGGCACTCCTCATTGACGGGGGGGTGGGTGCACTCCTTATTGACCGGGGGCACTTCTCATTGACAGGGGCATTCCTCATTGACAGGGGGTACTCCTCAATGACAGGGGACACTCCGCATTGACCGGGGGCAAAACCCATTGACAGTGGCACTCTTCATTGACAGAAGGCACTCCTCATTGACAGGGGGCACGCCTCATTGACAGGGGGCACTCCTCATTGCCAGGAGGCACTCCTCATTGACAGGGGGCACTCCGCATTGACAGGGGGCAATACCCATTGACAGGAGGCACTCCTTCATGACCCCAGTCACTCCTCATGGACAGTGCAAACTCATTGAAAAGGGGCACTTCTCATTGACAGTTGGTACTCTTCATAAAAGAGGACACTACTCATTGACAGGGGGCACTACTCATTGACGGGTGGGGGCACTCCTCATTGACGGGGGGCACTCCGCATTGACAGGGGGTACACTTTATCGACGGGGGGGAGCTCCTCATTGACAGGGGACACCCGACATTGACATGGGGAACTCATCATTGACAGGGGGCACTCCTCATTTACAGGGTCACGCCTCATTTCCAGGTTTACTCCTCATTGACGGGGGGCACTTCTAATTTACGGGGCACTACTCATTGACAGAGGGCACTCATTGTTGATAGCGGGCACTCCTCATTGACAGGGGGCACTCCGCATTGACAGGGGGCAATACCCATTGACACGGGGCATTCCTCATTGACAGCGGGCACTCCTCATTGGCAGGGGGCACTCCTCATTGACAGTGGGTACTCCACATTGACAGGGGCACTGTTTATTGACAGGGGCACTCCTCATTGACGGAGGGCACTCCTTATTGACGGGGGCACTTCTCATTGTCAGGCAGCACTCTTCAGAGACGGGGGGGCACAACCCATTGACAGGGGTTTACTCCTCATTGACAGCGGGCACTTCACATTAACAGGGGGCACTCCTCATTTACAGGGTCACGCCTAATTTCCTGGGTTACTCCTCATTGACGGGGGGCACATCTCATTTACGGGGCACTACTCATTGACAGAGGGCACTCATTATTGATAGCGGGCACTCCTCATTGACAGGGGGCACTCCGCATTGACAGGGGGCAATACCCATTAACACGGGGCACTCCTCATTGACAGGGGGCACTCCTCATTGACAGGGGTCACTCCTCATTGACGGGGGGGCACTCCTTATTGACGGGGGCACTCCTCATTGACAGGGAGCACTCTTCAGAGACGGCGGGGCACTCCTCATTGACAGGGGTTTACTCCTGATTGACAGCGGGCACTTCTCATTAACAGGGGGCACTCCTCAGTGACGGGGTGTGGGGGGGGGTGCACTCCTTATTGAACCGGGGCACTTCTCATTGACAGGGGCATTCCTCATTGACAGGGGGTACTCCTCATTGACAGGGGGCAGTCCTCATTGACATGGGGGTCTCCTCATTGACAGGGGGCACTCCTCATTGACGGGGTACTCCTCATTGGCGTGGGCACTCCTCATTGACAGAGGGTCCACTTTATAGACGGGGGAAGCTCCTCATTGACATGGGGCACTCCTCATTGACTGTTGGTCCTCCACATTGACAGGTGCACCGCTTATTGACAGGGGGCACTCCGCATTGGCGTGGGCACTCCTCATTGACGGGGGGTACTCCTCATTGACAGGGGGCACTCCTCATTGACAGGGGGCACTCCTCATTGACAGGGGGTTCTCCTCATTGGCGTGGGCACTCCTCATTGAAAGGGGATCCACTTTATAGGCGGGGGTAGCTCCTCATTGACAGGGGCACTCCTCATTGACAGGGGTCATTCGTCATTGACGGGGGGGCACTGCTCAATGATGGGGGGTCTCCTAATTTACAGCGGTCACTCCTCATTGACAGTGGGGCACTCCTCATTTACAGGGTTACTCCTCATTGACAAGGGGGCTCTCCTCATTGACAGGGGGCACTCCTCATTGACAGGGGGCACTCCTCAGTGACAGAGGGCACTCCGAGTTGACAGCGGGCACTCCTCATTGAAAGGGGGCACTCCTCATTGACAGGGGACACTCCTCATTGACAGGGGGCACTCCTCATTGACATCAGGCACTCCTCCTTGACAGGGGATACTCCTCATTGACAGGATGCACACCTCATTAACAGGGGGATCTCCTTCTTGACAGCAGTCACTCCACATGGACAGGGCAAACTCATTGACAAGGGGCACTTCTCATTGACAGTTGGTACTCTTCATAAAAGGGGACACTACTCATTGACAGGGGGCACTACTCATTGACGGGTGGGGGCACTCCTCATTGACGGGGGGCACTCCTCATTGATAGGGGTACACTTTATCGACGGGAGGGAGCTCCTCATTGACAGGGGACACACGTCATTGACAGGGGACACTCATCATTGGCAGGGGGCACTCCTCATTTGCAGGGTCACGCCTCATTTCCAGGGTTACTCCTCATTGACGGGGGGCACTTCTCATTTACGGGGCACTACTCATTGAAACAGGGCACTCATTGTTGATAGCGGGCACTCCTCATTGACAGGGGGCACTCCGCATTGACAGGGGGCAATACCCATTGACACGGGGCACTCCTCATTGACAGGGAGCACTCCTCATTGACAGGGGGCACTCCTCATTGACGGGGGTTACTCCACATTGAGAAGGCCACTGCTTATTGACAGGGGGCACACCTCATTGCCGGGGGGGGGCGCACTCCTCATTGACGGGGGGCACTCCTTATTGACAGGGGGCACTCCTCATTGAAGGCGGGTCACTCCTTATTGACGGGGGCACTCCGCATTGACAGGGAGCACTCTTCCGAGACGGGGGGGGCACACCTCATTGACAGGGGTTTACTCCTCATTGACAGCGGGCACTCCTCATTAACAGGGGGCACTCCTCATTGACGGGGGGGTGGGTGCACTCCTTATTGACCGGGGGCACTTCTCATTGACAGGGGCATTCCTCATTGACAGGGGGTACTCCTCAATGACAGGGGACACTCCGCATTGACCGGGGGCAAAACCCATTGACAGTGGCACTCTTCATTGACAGAAGGCACTCCTCATTGACAGGGGGCACGCCTCATTGACAGGGGGCACTCCTCATTGCCAGGAGGCACTCCTCATTGACAGGGGGCACTCCGCATTGACAGGGGGCAATACCCATTGACAGGAGGCACTCCTTCATGACACCAGTCACTCCTCATGGACAGTGCAAACTCATTGAAAAGGGGCACTTCTCATTGACAGTTGGTACTCTTCATAAAAGAGGACACTACTCATTGACAGGGGGCACTACTCATTGACGGGTGGGGGCACTCCTCATTGACGGGGGGCACTCCGCATTGACAGGGGGTACACTTTATCGACGGGGGGGAGCTCCTCATTGACAGGGGACACCCGACATTGACATGGGGAACTCATCATTGACAGGGGGCACTCCTCATTTACAGGGTCACGCCTCATTTCCAGGTTTACTCCTCATTGACGGGGGGCACTTCTAATTTACGGGGCACTACTCATTGACAGAGGGCACTCATTGTTGATAGCGGGCACTCCTCATTGACAGGGGGCACTCCGCATTGACAGGGGGCAATACCCATTGACACGGGGCATTCCTCATTGACAGCGGGCACTCCTCATTGGCAGGGGGCACTCCTCATTGACAGTGGGTACTCCACATTGACAGGGGCACTGTTTATTGACAGGGGCACTCCTCATTGACGGAGGGCACTCCTTATTGACGGGGGCACTTCTCATTGTCAGGCAGCACTCTTCAGAGACGGGGGGGCACAACTCATTGACAGGGGTTTACTCCTCATTGACAGCGGGCACTTCACATTAACAGGGGGCACTCTTCATTTACAGGGTCACGCCTAATTTCCTGGGTTACTCCTCATTGACGGGGGGCACATCTCATTTACGGGGCACTACTCATTGACAGAGGGCACTCATTGTTGATAGCGGGCACTCCTCATTGACAGGGGGCACTCCGCATTGACAGGGGGCAATACCCATTAACACGGGGCACTCCTCATTGACAGGGGGCACTCCTCATTGACAGGGGTCACTCCTCATTGACGGGGGGGCACTCCTTATTGACGGGGGCACTCCTCATTGACAGGGAGCACTCTTCAGAGACGGCGGGGCACTCCTCATTGACAGGGGTTTACTCCTGATTGACAGCGGGCACTTCTCATTAACAGGGGGCACTCCTCAGTGACGGGGTGTGGGGGGGGGGGTGCACTCCTTATTGAACCGGGGCACTTCTCATTGACAGGGGCATTCCTCATTGACAGGGGGTACTCCTCATTGACAGGGGGCAGTCCTCATTGACATGGGGGTCTCCTCATTGACAGGGGGCACTCCTCATTGACGGGGTACTCCTCATTGGCGTGGGCACTCCTCATTGACAGAGGGTCCACTTTATAGACGGGGAAAGCTCCTCATTGACATGGGGCACTCCTCATTGACTGTTGGTCCTCCACATTGACAGGTGCACCGCTTATTGACAGGGGGCACTCCGCATTGGCGTGGGCACTCCTCATTGACGGGGGGTACTCCTCATTGACAGGGGGCACTCCTCATTGACAGGGGGCACTCCTCATTGACAGGGGGTTCTCCTCATTGGCGTGGGCACTCCTCATTGAAAGGGGATCCACTTTATAGGCGGGGGTAGCTCCTCATTGACAGGGGCACTCCTCATTGACAGGGGTCATTCGTCATTGACGGGGGGGCACTGCTCAATGATGGGGGGTCTCCTAATTTACAGCGGTCACTCCTCATTGACAGTGGGGCACCCCTCATTTACAGGGGCACTCCTCATTGACAGGGGTCACTCCTCATTGACGGGGGGGCACTCCTTATTGACGGGGGCACTCCTCATTGACAGGGAGCACTCTTCAGAGACGGCGGGGCACATCTCATTGACAGGGGTTTACTCCTGATTGACAGCGGGCACTTCTCATTAACAGGGGGAACTCCTCAGTGACGGGGTGTGGGGGGGGGGTGCACTCCTTATTGAACCGGGGCACTTCTCATTGACAGGGGCATTCCTCATTGACAGGGGGTACTCCTCATTGACAGGGGGCACTCCTCATTGACATGGGGGTCTCCTCATTGACAGGGGGCACTCCTCATTGACAGGGGGTACTCCTCATTGGCGTGGGCACTCCTCATTGACAGAGGGTCCACTTTATAGACGGGGGAAGCTCCTCATTGACATGGGGCACTCCTCATTGATTGTTGGTCCTCCACATTGACAGGTGAACCGCTTATTGACAGGGGGCACTCCGCATTGGCGTGGGCACTCCTCATTGACGGGGGGTACGCCTCATTGACAGGGGGCACTCCTCATTGACAGGGGGCACTCCTCGTTGTCAGGGGGTTCTCCTCATTGGCGTGGGCACTCCTCATTGAAAGGGGATCCACTTTATAGGCGGGGGTAGCTCCTCATTGACAGGGGCACTCCTCATTGACAGGGGTCATTCGTCATTGACGGGGGGGCACTGCTCAATGATGGGGGGTCTCCTAATTTACAGCGGTCACTCCTCATTGACAGTGGGGCACTCCTCATTTACAGGGTTACTCCTCATTGACAAGGGGGCTCTCCTCATTGACAGGGGGCACTCCTCATTGACAGGGGGCACTCCTCAGTGACAGAGGGCACTCCGAGTTGACAGCGGGCACTCCTCATTGAAAGGGGGCACTCCTCATTGACAGGGGACACTCCTCATTGACAGGGGGCACTCCTCATTGACATCAGGCACTCCTCCTTGACAGGGGATACTCCTCATTGACAGGATGCACACCTCATTAACAGGGGGATCTCCTTCTTGACAGCAGTCACTCCACATGGACAGGGCAAACTCATTGACAAGGGGCACTTCTCATTGACAGTTGGTACTCTTCATAAAAGGGGACACTACTCATTGACAGGGGGCACTACTCATTGACGGGTGGGGGCACTCCTCATTGACGGGGGGCACTCCTCATTGATAGGGGTACACTTTATCGACGGGAGGGAGCTCCTCATTGACAGGGGACACACGTCATTGACAGGGGACACTCATCATTGGCAGGGGGCACTCCTCATTTGCAGGGTCACGCCTCATTTCCAGGGTTACTCCTCATTGACGGGGGGCACTTCTCATTTACGGGGCACTACTCATTGACAGAGGGCACTCATTGTAGATAGCGGGCACTCCTCATTGACAGGGGGCACTCCGCATTGACAGAGGGCAATACCCATTAACACGGGGCACACCTCATTGACAGGGGGCACTCCTCATTGACAGGGGTCACTCCTCATTGACGGGGGGGCACTCCTTATTGACGGGGGCACTCCTCATTGACAGGGAGCACTCTTCAGAGACGGCGGGGCACATCTCATTGACAGGTGTTTACTCCTGATTGACAGCGGGCACTTCTCATTAACAGGGGGCACTCCTCAGTGACGGGGTGTGGGGGGGGGGTGCACTCCTTATTGAACCGGGGCACTTCTCATTGACAGGGGCATTCCTCATTGACAGGGGGTACTCCTCATTGACAGGGGGCAGTCCTCATTGACATGGGGGTCTCCTCATTGACAGGGGGCACTCCTCATTGACAGGGGGTACTCCTCATTGGCGTGGGCACTCCTCATTGACAGAGGGTCCACTTTATAGACGGGGGAAGCTCCTCATTGACATGGGGCACTCCTCATTGACTGTTGGTCCTCCACATTGACAGGTGCACCGCTTATTGACAGGGGGCACTCCGCATTGGCGTGGGCACTCCTCATTGACGGGGGGTACGCCTCATTGACAGGGGGCACTCCTCATTGACAGGGGGCACTCCTCGTTGTCAGGGGGTTCTCCTCATTGGCGTGGGCACTCCTCATTGAAAGGGGATCCACTTTATAGGCGGGGGTAGCTCCTCATTGACAGGGGCACTCCTCATTGACAGGGGTCATTCGTCATTGACGGGGGGGCACTGCTCAATGATGGGGGGTCTCCTAATTTAGAGCGGTCACTCCTCATTGACAGTGGGGCACTCCTCAATTACAGGGTTACTCCTCATTGACAAGGGGGCTCTCCTCATTGACAGGGGGCACTCCTCATTGACAGGGGGCACTCCCCAGTGACAGAGGGCACTCCGAGTTGACAGCGGGCACTCCTCATTGAAAGGGGGCACTCCTCATTGACAGGGGACACTCCTCATTGACAGGGGGCACTCCTCATTGACATCAGGCACTCCTCCTTGACAGGGGATACTCCTCATTGACAGGATGCACACCTCATTAACAGGGGGATCTCCTTCTTGACAGCAGTCACTCCACATGGACAGGGCAAACTCATTGACAAGGGGCACTTCTCATTGACAGTTGGTACTCTTCATAAAAGGGGACACTACTCATTGACAGGGGGCACTACTCATTGACGGGTGGGGGCACTCCTCATTGACGGGGGGCACTCCTCATTGATAGGGGTACACTTTATCGACGGGAGGGAGCTCCTCATTGACAGGGGACACACGTCATTGACAGGGGACACTCATCATTGGCAGGGGGCACTCCTCATTTGCAGGGTCACGCCTCATTTCCAGGGTTACTCCTCATTGACGGGGGGCACTTCTCATTTACGGGGCACTACTCATTGAAACAGGGCACTCATTGTTGATAGCGGGCACTCCTCATTGACAGGGGGCACTCCGCATTGACAGGGGGCAATTCCCATTGACACGGGGCACTCCTCATTGACAGGGAGCACTCCTCCTTGACAGGGGGCACTCCTCATTGACGGGGGTTACTCCACATTGAGAAGGCCACTGCTTATTGACAGGGGGCACACCTCATTGACGGGGGGGGGCACTCCTCATTGACGGGGGGCACTCCTTATTGACAGGGGGCACTCCTCATTGAAGGCGGGTCACTCCTTATTGACAGGGGGCACTCCTCATTGAAGGCGGGTCACTCCTTATTGACGGGGTCACTCCTCATTGACAGGGAGCACTCTTCAGAGACGGCGGGGCACACCTCATTGACAGGGGTTTACTCCTGATTGACAGCGGGCACTTCTCATTAACAGGGGGCACTCCTCATTGACGGGGTGTGGGGGGGGGGTGCACTCCTTATTGAACCGGGGCACTTCTCATTGACAGGGGCATTCCTCATTGACAGTGGGTACTCCTCATTGACAGGGGGCAGTCCTCATTGACATGGGGGTCTCCTCATTGACAGGGGGCACTCCTCATTGACAGGGGGAACTCCTCATTGGCGTGGGCACTCCTCATTGACAGAGGTCCACTTTATAGACAGGGGAAGCTCCTCATTGACATGGGGCACTCCTCATTGACTCTTGGTCCTCCACATTGACAGGTGGACCGCTTATTGATTGGGGGCACACCGCATTGGCGTGGGCACTCCTCATTGACGGGGGGTACTCCTCATTGACAGGGGGCACTCCTCATTGACAGGGGGCACTCCTCATTGACAGAGGGTACTCCTCATTGACAGGGGGCACTCTTCATTGATGGGGGGTCTCCTCATTGACAGGGGGCACTCGTCATTGACACGGGGCACTCCTCATTGACAGGGGGCACTCCTCATTGACAGGGGGTACTCCACATTGACAGGGGCACTGCCTATTGACAGGGGGCACTCCTCATTGACAGGGGGCACTCCTCATTGACACGGGTCATTCGTCATTGACGGGGGGGCACTGCTCAATGATGGGGGGGGGAACTCCTAATTTACAGCGGTCACTCCTCCTTGAAAAGGGGGCTCTCCTCATTGCCAGGGGGCACTCCTCATTGACAGGGGGCAAACCTCAGTGAGAGAGGGCACTCCGAGTTGACAGCGGGCACTCCTCATTGACAGGGGGCACTCCTCATTGACAGGAGGCACTCCTTCATGACACCAGTCACTCCTCATGCACAGGGCAAACCCATTGTCAAGGGGCACTCATTGACAGTGGGTACTCTTCATAAAAGGGGATACTACTCATTGACAGGGGGGCACTACGTATTGACGGGTGGGGACACTCATCATTGACAGGGGGCACTCCTCATTTACAGGGCCACGCCTCATTTCCAGGTTTACTCCTCATTGACGGGGGGCACTTCTCATTTACGGGGCACACTCATTGAAAGAGGGCACTCATTGTTGATAGCGGGCACTCCTCATTGACAGGGGGCACTCCGCATTGACAGGGGGGCAATAACCATTGACAGGGGGCACTCCTCATTGACAGGAGGCAGTCCTTCATGACAGCAGTCACTCCTCATGGACAGGGCAAACTCATTGACAAGGGTCACTTCTCATTGACAGTGGGTACTCTTCATAAAAGGGGACACTACTCATTGATAGGGGGCACTACTCATTGACGGGTGGGGACACTCCTTTTTGACAGGGGGCACTCCTCATTGACGGGGGGAGCACTCCTTATTGACGGGGGCACTCCTCATTGACAGGGAGCACTCTTCAGAGACGGGGGGGGCACACCTCATTGACAGGGGTTTACTCCTCATTGACTGAGGGCACTTCTCATTAACAGGGGGCACTCCTCATTGACGGGGGGGGGGGGGGGGGGGCTGCACTCGTTATTGACCCGGGGCACTTCTCATTGACAGGGGCATTCCTCATTGACAGGGGGTACTCCTCATTGTCAGGGGGCACTCCTCATTGACATGGGGATCTCCTAATTGACAGGGGGCACTCCTCATTGACAGGGGGTACTCCTCATTGGCGTGGGCACTCCTCATTGACAGAGGGTCCACTTTGTAGACGGGGGAAGCTCCTCAATGACATGGGGCACTCCTCATTGACTGTTGGTCCTCCACATTGACAGGTGCACCGCTTATTGACAGTGGGCACTCCGCATTGGCGTGGGCACTCCTCATTGACGGGGGGTACTCCTCATTGACAGGGGGGAATCCTCATTGACAGGTGGCACTCTTCATTGACAGGGGGTTCTCCTCATTGGCGTGGGCACTCCTCATTGAAAGGGGATCCACTTTATAGGCGGGGGTAGCTCCTCATTGACAGGGGACACTCCTCATTGACAGGGGTCATTCGTCATTGACGGGGGGTGGCACTGCTCAATGATGGGGGGTCTCCTAATTTACAGCGGTCACTCCTCATTGACAGTTGGGCACTCCTCATTTACAGGGTTACTCCTCATTGACAAGGGGGCTCTCCTCATTGACAGGGGGCACTCCTCATTGACAGGGGGCACTCCTCAGTGACAGAGGGCACTCCGAGTTGACAGCGGGCACTCCTCATTGAAAGGGGGCACTCCTCATTGACAGGGGACACTCCTCATTGACAGGGGGCACTCCTCATTGACATCAGGCACTCCTCCTTGACAGGGGATACTCCGCATTGACAGGAAGCACCCCTCATTAACAGGGGGATCTCCTTCTTGACAGCAGTCACTCCTCATGGACAGGGCAAACTCATTGACAAGGGGCACTTCTCATTGACAGTTGGTACTCTTCATAAAAGGGGACACTACTCATTGACAGGGGGCACTACTCATTGACGGGTGGGGGCACTCCTCATTGACGGGGGGCACTCCTCATTGATAGGGCGTACACTTTATCGACAGGAGGGAGCTCCTCATTGACAGGGGACACACGTCATTGACAGGGGACACTCATCATTGGCAGGGGGCACTCCTCATTTGCAGGGTCACGCCTCATTTCCAGGGTTACTCCTCATTGACGGGGGGCACTTCTCATTTACGGGGCACTACTCATTGAAACAGGGCATTCATTGTTGATAGCGGGCACTCCTCATTGACAGGGGGCACTCCGCATTGACAGGGGACAATACCCATTGACACGGGGCACTCGTCATTGACACGGGGCACTCCTCATTGACAGGGGGCACTCCTCATTGACAGGGGGTACTCCACATTGACAGGGGCACTGCCTATTGACAGGGGGGACTCCTCATTGACTGGCGGCACTCCTCAATGACACGGGTCATTCGTCATTGACGGGGGGGCACTGCTCAATGATGGGGGGGGGGGGACTCCTATTTTACAGCGGTCACTCCTCCTTGAAAAGGGGGCTCTCCTCATTGCCAGGGGGCACTCCTCATTGACAGGGGGCAAGCCTCAGTGAGAGAGGGCACTCCGAGTTGACAGCGGGCACTCCTCATTGACAGGGGGCACTCCTCATTGACAGGGGGCACTCATCATTTACAGGGTCACGCCTCATTTACAGGTTTACTCCTCATTGACGGGGGGCACTTCTCATTTACGGGGCACACTCATTGAAAGAGGGCACTCATTGTTGATAGCGGGCACTCCTCATTGACAGGGGGCACTCCGCATTGACAGGGGGCAATAACCATTGACACGGGGCATTCCTCATTGACAGGGGGCACTCCTCATTGACAGGGGGCACTCCTCATTGACAGGAGGCAGTCCTTCATGACAGCAGTCACTCCTCATGGACAGGGCAAACTCATTGACAAGGGGCACTTCTCATTGACAGTGGGTACTCTTCATAAAAGGGGACACTACTCATTGATAGGGGGCACTACTCATTGACGGGTGGGGACACTCCTCATTGACAGGGGGCACTCCTCATTGACGGGGGGCACTCCTTATTGACAGGGGGCACTCCTCATTGAAGGCGGGTCACTCCTTATTGACGGGGGCACTCCTCATTGACAGGGAGCACTATTCAGAGACGGCGGGGCACACCTCATTGACAGGGGTTTACTCCTGATTGACAGCGGGCACTTCTCATTAACAGGGGGCACTCCTCAGTGACGGGGTGTGTGGGGGGGGGGGGTGCACTCCTTATTGAACCGGGGCACTTCTCATTGACAGGGGCATTCCTCATTGACAGGGTGCACTCGTCATTGACAGGGGGCACTCCTCATTGACAGGGGGGACTCCTCATTGACAGGGGGGCACTCCTCATTGACAGGGGGTACTCCTCATTGGCGTGGGCACGCCTCATTGACAGAGGGTCCACTTTATAGACGGGGGAAGCACCTCATTGACATGGGGCACTCCTCATTGAAAGGGGCCACTCCTCATTGACTGTTGGTCCTCCACATTGACAGGTGCACCGCTTATTGACAGGGGGCACTCCTCATTGGCGTGGGCACTCCTCATTGACGGGGGGTACTCCTCATTGACAGGGGGCACTCCTCATTGACAGGGGGCACTCCTCATTGACAGGGGGTTCTCATCATTGGCGTGGGCACTCCTCATTGAAAGGGGTCCACTTTATAGGCGGGGGTAGTTCCTTATTGACAGGGGACACACCTCATTGACAGGGGTCATTCGTCATTGACGGGGGGGCACTGCTCAATGATGGGGGGTCTCCTAATTTACAGCGGTCACTCCTCATTGACAGTGGGGCACTCCTCATTTACAGGGTTACTCCTCATTGACAAGGTGGCTCTCCTCATTGATAGGGGGCACTCCTCATTGACAGGGGGGACTCCTCAGTGACAGAGGGCACTCCGAGTTGACAGGGGATACTCCTCATTGACAGGAAGCACTCCTCATTAACAGGGGACACTCCTCATTGACAGTGGGTACTCCACATTGACAGGGGCACTGTTTATTGACAGGGGCACTCCTCATTGACGGAGGGCACTCCTTATTGACGGGGGCACTTCTCATTGTCAGGCAGCACTCTTCAGAGACGGGGGGGCACAACTCATTGACTGGGGTTTACTCCTCATTGACAGCGGGCACTTCACATTAACAGGGGGCACTCCTCATTTACAGGGTCACGCCTAATTTCCTGGGTTACTCCTCATTGACGGGGGGCACTTCTCATTTATGGGGCAATACTCATTGACAGAGGGCACTCATTGTTGATAGCGGGCACTCCTCATTGACAGGGGGCACTCCGCATTGACAGGGGGCAATACCCATTAACACGGGGCACTCCTCATTGACAGGGGGCACTCCTCATTGACAGGGGTCACTCCTCATTGACGGGGGGGCACTCCTTATTGACGGGGGCACTCCTCATTGACAGGGAGCACTCCTCATTGACAGGGAGCACTCTTCAGAGACGGCGGGGCACACCTCATTGACAGGGGTTTACTCCTGATTGAGAGCGGGCACTTCTCATTAACAGGGGGCACTCCTCAGTGACGGGGTGTGGGGGGGGGGGTGCACTCCTTATTGAACCGGGGCACTTCTCATTGACAGGGGCATTCCTCATTGACAGGGGGTACTCCTCCTTGACAGGGGGCAGTCCTCATTGACATGGGGGACTCCTCATTGACAGGGGGCACTCCTCATTGACAGGGGGAACTCCTCATTGGCGTGGGCACTCCTCATTGACAGAGGGTCCACTTTATAGACGGGGGAAGCTCCTCATTGACATGGGGCACTCCTCATTGACTCTTGGTCCTCCACATTGACAGGTGCACCGCTTATTGACAGGGGGCACTCCGCATTGGCGTGGGCACTCCTCATTGACGGGGGGTACTCCTCATTGACAGGGGGCACTCCTCATTGACAGTGGGCACTCCTCATTGACAGAAGGTACTCCTCATTGACAGGGGGCACTCTTCATTGATGGGGGGTCTCCTCATTGACAGGGGGCACTCGTCAATGACACGGGGCACTCCTCATTGACAGGGGGCACTCCTCATTGACAGGGGGTACTCCACATTGACAGGGGCACTGCCTATTGACAGGGGGCACTCCTCATTGACAGGGGGCACTCCTCATTGACACGGGTCATTCGTCATTGACGGGGGGGCACTGCTCAATGATGGGGGGGGGGGGGGGAACTCCTAATTTACAGCGGTCACTCCTCCTTGAAAAGGGGGCTCTCCTCATTGCCAGGGGGCACCCCTCATTGACAGGGGGCAAACCTCAGTGAGAGAGGGCACTCCGAGTTGACAGCGGGCACTCCTCATTGACAGGGGGCACTCCTCATTGACAGGAGGCACTCCTTCATGACACCAGTCACTCCTCATGCACAGGGCAAACTCATTGTCAAGGGGGACATCTAATTGACAGTGGGTACTCTTCATAAAAGGGGACACTACTCATTGACAGGGGGCACTACGTATTGACGGGTGGGGACACTCATCATTGACAGGGGGCACTCCTCATTTACAGGGTCACGCCTCATTTCCAGGTTTACTCCTCATTGACGGGGGGCACTTCTCATTTACGGGGCACACTCATTGAAAGAGGGCACTCATTGTTGATAGCGGGCACTCCTCATTGACAGGGGGCACTCCGCATTGACAGGGGGCAATAACCATTGACAGTGGGCACTCCTCATTGACAGGAGGCAGTCCTTCATGACAGCAGTCACTCCTCATGGACAGGGCAAACTCATTGACAAGGGGCACTTCTCATTGACAGTCGGTACTCTTCATAAAAGGGGACACTACTCATTGACGGGTGGGGACACTCCTTTTTGACAGGGGGCACTCCTCATTGACGGGGGGAGCACTCCTTATTGACGGGGGCACTCCTCATTGACAGGGAGCACTCTTCAGGGACGGGGGGGGGCACACCTCATTGACAGGGGTTTACTCCTCATTGACAGAGGGCACTTCTCATTAACAGGGGGCACTCCTCATTGACGGGGGGGGGGTGGCTGCACTCGTTATTGAACCGGGGCACTTCTCATTGACAGGGGCATTCCTCATTGACAGGGGGTACTCCTCATTGGCAGGGAGCACTCCTCATTGACATGGGGATCTCCTCATTGACAGGGGGCACTCCTCATTGACAGGGGGTACTCCTCATTGGCGTGGGCACTCCTCATTGACAGAGGGTCCACTTTCTAGACGGGGGAAGCTCCTCAATGACATGGGGCACTCCTCATTGACTGTTGGTCCTCCACATTGACAGGTGCACCGCTTATTGACAGGGGGCACTCCGCATTGGCGTGGGCACTCCTCATTGACGGGGGGTACTCCTCATTGACAGGGGGCACTCCTCATTGACAGGGGGCACTCCTCATTGACAGGGGGTTCTCCTCATTGGCGTGGGCACTCCTCATTGAAAGGGGATCCACTTTATAGGCGGGGGTAGCTCCTCATTGACAGGGGACACTTCTCATTGACAGGGGTCATTCGTCATTGACGGGGGGGCACTGCTCAATGATGGGGGGTCTCCTAATTTACAGCGGTCACTCTTCATTGACAGTTGGGCACTGCTCATTTACAGGGTTACTCCTCATTGACAAGGGGGCTCTCCTCATTGACAGGGGGCACTCCTCATTGACAGGGGGCACTCCTCAGTGACAGAGGGCACTCCGAGTTGACAGCGGGCACTCCTCATTGAAAGGGGGCACTCCTCATTGACAGGGGACACTCCTCATTGACAGGGGGCACTCCTCATTGACATCAGGCACTCCTCCTTGACAGGGGATAATCCGCATTGACAGGAAGCACTCCACATTAACAGGGGTATCTCCTTCTTGACAGCAGTCACTCCACATGGACAGGGCAAACTCATTGACAAGGGGCACTTCTCATTGACAGTTGGTACTCTTCATAAAAGGGGACACTACTCATTGACAGGGGGCACTACTCATTGACGGGTGGGGGCACTCCTCATTGACGGGGGGCACTCCTCATTGATAGGGGATACACTTTATCGACAGGAGGGAGCTCCTCATTGACAGGGGACACACGTCATTGACAGGGGACACTCATCATTGGCAGGGGGCACTCCTTATTTGCAGGGTCACGCCTCATTTCCAGGGTTACTCCTCAGTGACGGGGGGCACTTCTCATTTACGGGGCACTACTCATTGAAACAGGGCACTCATTGTTGATAGCGGGCACTCCTCATTGACAGGGGGCACTCCTCATTGACATCAGGCACTCCTCCTTGACAGGGGATACTCCTCATTGACAGGATGCACACCTCATTAACAGGGGGATCTCCTTCTTGACAGCAGTCACTCCACATGGACAGGGCAAACTCATTGACAAGGGGCACTTCTCATTGACAGTTGGTACTCTTCATAAAAGGGGACACTACTCATTGACAGGGGGCACTACTCATTGACGGGTGGGGGCACTCCTCATTGACGGGGGGCACTCCTCATTGATAGGGGTACACTTTATCGACGGGAGGGAGCTCCTCATTGACAGGGGACACACGTCATTGACAGGGGACACTCATCATTGGCAGGGGGCACTCCTCATTTGCAGGGTCACGCCTCATTTCCAGGGTTACTCCTCATTGACGGGGGGCACTTCTCATTTACGGGGCACTACTCATTGACAGAGGGCACTCATTGTAGATAGCGGGCACTCCTCATTGACAGGGGGCACTCCGCATTGACAGGGGGCAATACCCATTAACACGGGGCACACCTCATTGACAGGGGGCACTCCTCATTGACAGGGGTCACTCCTCATTGACGGGGGGGCACTCCTTATTGACGGGGGCACTCCTCATTGACAGGGAGCACTCTTCAGAGACGGCGGGGCACATCTCATTGACAGGTGTTTACTCCTGATTGACAGCGGGCACTTCTCATTAACAGGGGGCACTCCTCAGTGACGGGGTGTGGGGGGGGGGGTGCACTCCTTATTGAACCGGGGCACTTCTCATTGACAGGGGCATTCCTCATTGACAGGGGGTACTCCTCATTGACAGGGGGCAGTCCTCATTGACATGGGGGTCTCCTCATTGACAGGGGGCACTCCTCATTGACAGGGGGTACTCCTCATTGGCGTGGGCACTCCTCATTGACAGAGGGTCCACTTTATAGACGGGGGAAGCTCCTCATTGACATGGGGCACTCCTCATTGACTGTTGGTCCTCCACATTGACAGGTGCACCGCTTATTGACAGGGGGCACTCCGCATTGGCGTGGGCACTCCTCATTGACGGGGGGTACGCCTCATTGACAGGGGGCACTCCTCATTGACAGGGGGCACTCCTCGTTGTCAGGGGGTTCTCCTCATTGGCGTGGGCACTCCTCATTGAAAGGGGATCCACTTTATAGGCGGGGGTAGCTCCTCATTGACAGGGGCACTCCTCATTGACAGGGGTCATTCGTCATTGACGGGGGGGCACTGCTCAATGATGGGGGGTCTCCTAATTTAGAGCGGTCACTCCTCATTGACAGTGGGGCACTCCTCAATTACAGGGTTACTCCTCATTGACAAGGGGGCTCTCCTCATTGACAGGGGGCACTCCTCATTGACAGGGGGCACTCCCCAGTGACAGAGGGCACTCCGAGTTGACAGCGGGCACTCCTCATTGAAAGGGGGCACTCCTCATTGACAGGGGACACTCCTCATTGACAGGGGGCACTCCTCATTGACATCAGGCACTCCTCCTTGACAGGGGATACTCCTCATTGACAGGATGCACACCTCATTAACAGGGGGATCTCCTTCTTGACAGCAGTCACTCCACATGGACAGGGCAAACTCATTGACAAGGGGCACTTCTCATTGACAGTTGGTACTCTTCATAAAAGGGGACACTACTCATTGACAGGGGGCACTACTCATTGACGGGTGGGGGCACTCCTCATTGACGGGGGGCACTCCTCATTGATAGGGGTACACTTTATCGACGGGAGGGAGCTCCTCATTGACAGGGGACACACGTCATTGACAGGGGACACTCATCATTGGCAGGGGGCACTCCTCATTTGCAGGGTCACGCCTCATTTCCAGGGTTAGTCCTCATTGACGGGGGGCACTTCTCATTTACGGGGCACTACTCATTGAAACAGGGCACTCATTGTTGATAGCGGGCACTCCTCATTGACAGGGGGCACTCCGCATTGACAGGGGGCAATTCCCATTGACACGGGGCACTCCTCATTGACAGGGAGCACTCCTCCTTGACAGGGGGCACTCCTCATTGACGGGGGTTACTCCACATTGAGAAGGCCACTGCTTATTGACAGGGGGCACACCTCATTGACGGGGGGGGGCACTCCTCATTGACGGGGGGCACTCCTTATTGACAGGGGGCACTCCTCATTGAAGGCGGGTCACTCCTTATTGACAGGGGGCACTCCTCATTGAAGGCGGGTCACTCCTTATTGACGGGGTCACTCCTCATTGACAGGGAGCACTCTTCAGAGACGGCGGGGCACACCTCATTGACAGGGGTTTACTCCTGATTGACAGCGGGCACTTCTCATTAACAGGGGGCACTCCTCATTGACGGGGTGTGGGGGGGGGGGTGCACTCCTTATTGAACCGGGGCACTTCTCATTGACAGGGGCATTCCTCATTGACAGTGGGTACTCCTCATTGACAGGGGGCAGTCCTCATTGACATGGGGGTCTCCTCATTGACAGGGGGCACTCCTCATTGACAGGGGGAACTCCTCATTGGCGTGGGCACTCCTCATTGACAGAGGTCCACTTTATAGACAGGGGAAGCTCCTCATTGACATGGGGCACTCCTCATTGACTCTTGGTCCTCCACATTGACAGGTGGACCGCTTATTGATTGGGGGCACACCGCATTGGCGTGGGCACTCCTCATTGACGGGGGGTACTCCTCATTGACAGGGGGCACTCCTCATTGACAGGGGGCACTCCTCATTGACAGAGGGTACTCCTCATTGACAGGGGGCACTCTTCATTGATGGGGGGTCTCCTCATTGACAGGGGGCACTCGTCATTGACACGGGGCACTCCTCATTGACAGGGGGCACTCCTCATTGACAGGGGGTACTCCACATTGACAGGGGCACTGCCTATTGACAGGGGGCACTCCTCATTGACAGGGGGCACTCCTCATTGACACGGGTCATTCGTCATTGACGGGGGGGCACTGCTCAATGATGGGGGGGGAACTCCTAATTTACAGCGGTCACTCCTCCTTGAAAAGGGGGCTCTCCTCATTGCCAGGGGGCACTCCTCATTGACAGGGGGCAAACCTCAGTGAGAGAGGGCACTCCGAGTTGACAGCGGGCACTCCTCATTGACAGGGGGCACTCCTCATTGACAGGAGGCACTCCTTCATGACACCAGTCACTCCTCATGCACAGGGCAAACCCATTGTCAAGGGGCACATCTCATTGACAGTGGGTACTCTTCATAAAAGGGGATACTACTCATTGACAGGGGGCACTACGTATTGACGGGTGGGGACACTCATCATTGACAGGGGGCACTCCTCATTTACAGGGCCACGCCTCATTTCCAGGTTTACTCCTCATTGACGGGGGGCACTTCTCATTTACGGGGCACACTCATTGAAAGAGGGCACTCATTGTTGATAGCGGGCACTCCTCATTGACAGGGGGCACTCCGCATTGACAGGGGGCAATAACCATTGACAGGGGGCACTCCTCATTGACAGGAGGCAGTCCTTCATGACAGCAGTCACTCCTCATGGACAGGGCAAACTCATTGACAAGGGTCACTTCTCATTGACAGTGGGTACTCTTCATAAAAGGGGACACTACTCATTGATAGGGGGCACTACTCATTGACGGGTGGGGACACTCCTTTTTGACAGGGGGCACTCCTCATTGACGGGGGGAGCACTCCTTATTGACGGGGGCACTCCTCATTGACAGGGAGCACTCTTCAGAGACGGGGGGGGCACACCTCATTGACAGGGGTTTACTCCTCATTGACTGAGGGCACTTCTCATTAACAGGGGGCACTCCTCATTGACGGGGGGGGGGGGGGGGCTGCACTCGTTATTGACCCGGGGCACTTCTCATTGACAGGGGCATTCCTCATTGACAGGGGGTACTCCTCATTGTCAGGGGGCACTCCTCATTGACATGGGGATCTCCTAATTGACAGGGGGCACTCCTCATTGACAGGGGGTACTCCTCATTGGCGTGGGCACTCCTCATTGACAGAGGGTCCACTTTGTAGACGGGGGAAGCTCCTCAATGACATGGGGCACTCCTCATTGACTGTTGGTCCTCCACATTGACAGGTGCACCGCTTATTGACAGTGGGCACTCCGCATTGGCGTGGGCACTCCTCATTGACGGGGGGTACTCCTCATTGACAGGGGGGAATCCTCATTGACAGGTGGCACTCTTCATTGACAGGGGGTTCTCCTCATTGGCGTGGGCACTCCTCATTGAAAGGGGATCCACTTTATAGGCGGGGGTAGCTCCTCATTGACAGGGGACACTCCTCATTGACAGGGGTCATTCGTCATTGACGGGGGGTGGCACTGCTCAATGATGGGGGGTCTCCTAATTTACAGCGGTCACTCCTCATTGACAGTTGGGCACTCCTCATTTACAGGGTTACTCCTCATTGACAAGGGGGCTCTCCTCATTGACAGGGGGCACTCCTCATTGACAGGGGGCACTCCTCAGTGACAGAGGGCACTCCGAGTTGACAGCGGGCACTCCTCATTGAAAGGGGGCACTCCTCATTGACAGGGGACACTCCTCATTGACAGGGGGCACTCCTCATTGACATCAGGCACTCCTCCTTGACAGGGGATACTCCGCATTGACAGGAAGCACCCCTCATTAACAGGGGGATCTCCTTCTTGACAGCAGTCACTCCTCATGGACAGGGCAAACTCATTGACAAGGGGCACTTCTCATTGACAGTTGGTACTCTTCATAAAAGGGGACACTACTCATTGACAGGGGGCACTACTCATTGACGGGTGGGGGCACTCCTCATTGACGGGGGGCACTCCTCATTGATAGGGCGTACACTTTATCGACAGGAGGGAGCTCCTCATTGACAGGGGACACACGTCATTGACAGGGGACACTCATCATTGGCAGGGGGCACTCCTCATTTGCAGGGTCACGCCTCATTTCCAGGGTTACTCCTCATTGACGGGGGGCACTTCTCATTTACGGGGCACTACTCATTGAAACAGGGCATTCATTGTTGATAGCGGGCACTCCTCATTGACAGGGGGCACTCCGCATTGACAGGGGACAATACCCATTGACACGGGGCACTCGTCATTGACACGGGGCACTCCTCATTGACAGGGGGCACTCCTCATTGACAGGGGGTACTCCACATTGACAGGGGCACTGCCTATTGACAGGGGGGACTCCTCATTGACTGGCGGCACTCCTCAATGACACGGGTCATTCGTCATTGACGGGGGGGCACTGCTCAATGATGGGGGGGGGGGGGACTCCTATTTTACAGCGGTCACTCCTCCTTGAAAAGGGGGCTCTCCTCATTGCCAGGGGGCACTCCTCATTGACAGGGGGCAAGCCTCAGTGAGAGAGGGCACTCCGAGTTGACAGCGGGCACTCCTCATTGACAGGGGGCACTCCTCATTGACAGGGGGCACTCATCATTTACAGGGTCACGCCTCATTTACAGGTTTACTCCTCATTGACGGGGGGCACTTCTCATTTACGGGGCACACTCATTGAAAGAGGGCACTCATTGTTGATAGCGGGCACTCCTCATTGACAGGGGGCACTCCGCATTGACAGGGGGCAATAACCATTGACACGGGGCATTCCTCATTGACAGGGGGCACTCCTCATTGACAGGGGGCACTCCTCATTGACAGGAGGCAGTCCTTCATGACAGCAGTCACTCCTCATGGACAGGGCAAACTCATTGACAAGGGGCACTTCTCATTGACAGTGGGTACTCTTCATAAAAGGGGACACTACTCATTGATAGGGGGCACTACTCATTGACGGGTGGGGACACTCCTCATTGACAGGGGGCACTCCTCATTGACGGGGGGCACTCCTTATTGACAGGGGGCACTCCTCATTGAAGGCGGGTCACTCCTTATTGACGGGGGCACTCCTCATTGACAGGGAGCACTATTCAGAGACGGCGGGGCACACCTCATTGACAGGGGTTTACTCCTGATTGACAGCGGGCACTTCTCATTAACAGGGGGCACTCCTCAGTGACGGGGTGTGTGGGGGGGGGGTGCACTCCTTATTGAACCGGGGCACTTCTCATTGACAGGGGCATTCCTCATTGACAGGGTGCACTCGTCATTGACAGGGGGCACTCCTCATTGACAGGGGGGACTCCTCATTGACAGGGGGGCACTCCTCATTGACAGGGGGTACTCCTCATTGGCGTGGGCACGCCTCATTGACAGAGGGTCCACTTTATAGACGGGGGAAGCACCTCATTGACATGGGGCACTCCTCATTGAAAGGGGCCACTCCTCATTGACTGTTGGTCCTCCACATTGACAGGTGCACCGCTTATTGACAGGGGGCACTCCTCATTGGCGTGGGCACTCCTCATTGACGGGGGGTACTCCTCATTGACAGGGGGCACTCCTCATTGACAGGGGGCACTCCTCATTGACAGGGGGTTCTCATCATTGGCGTGGGCACTCCTCATTGAAAGGGGTCCACTTTATAGGCGGGGGTAGTTCCTTATTGACAGGGGACACACCTCATTGACAGGGGTCATTCGTCATTGACGGGGGGGCACTGCTCAATGATGGGGGGTCTCCTAATTTACAGCGGTCACTCCTCATTGACAGTGGGGCACTCCTCATTTACAGGGTTACTCCTCATTGACAAGTTGGCTCTCCTCATTGATAGGGGGCACTCCTCATTGACAGGGGGGACTCCTCAGTGACAGAGGGCACTCCGAGTTGACAGGGGATACTCCTCATTGACAGGAAGCACTCCTCATTAACAGGGGACACTCCTCATTGACAGTGGGTACTCCACATTGACAGGGGCACTGTTTATTGACAGGGGCACTCCTCATTGACGGAGGGCACTCCTTATTGACGGGGGCACTTCTCATTGTCAGGCAGCACTCTTCAGAGACGGGGGGGCACAACTCATTGACTGGGGTTTACTCCTCATTGACAGCGGGCACTTCACATTAACAGGGGGCACTCCTCATTTACAGGGTCACGCCTAATTTCCTGGGTTACTCCTCATTGACGGGGGGCACTTCTCATTTATGGGGCAATACTCATTGACAGAGGGCACTCATTGTTGATAGCGGGCACTCCTCATTGACAGGGGGCACTCCGCATTGACAGGGGGCAATACCCATTAACACGGGGCACTCCTCATTGACAGGGGGCACTCCTCATTGACAGGGGTCACTCCTCATTGACGGGGGGGCACTCCTTATTGACGGGGGCACTCCTCATTGACAGGGAGCACTCCTCATTGACAGGGAGCACTCTTCAGAGACGGCGGGGCACACCTCATTGACAGGGGTTTACTCCTGATTGAGAGCGGGCACTTCTCATTAACAGGGGGCACTCCTCAGTGACGGGGTGTGGGGGGGGGGTGCACTCCTTATTGAACCGGGGCACTTCTCATTGACAGGGGCATTCCTCATTGACAGGGGGTACTCCTCCTTGACAGGGGGCAGTCCTCATTGACATGGGGGACTCCTCATTGACAGGGGGCACTCCTCATTGACAGGGGGAACTCCTCATTGGCGTGGGCACTCCTCATTGACAGAGGGTCCACTTTATAGACGGGGGAAGCTCCTCATTGACATGGGGCACTCCTCATTGACTCTTGGTCCTCCACATTGACAGGTGCACCGCTTATTGACAGGGGGCACTCCGCATTGGCGTGGGCACTCCTCATTGACGGGGGGTACTCCTCATTGACAGGGGGCACTCCTCATTGACAGTGGGCACTCCTCATTGACAGAAGGTACTCCTCATTGACAGGGGGCACTCTTCATTGATGGGGGGTCTCCTCATTGACAGGGGGCACTCGTCAATGACACGGGGCACTCCTCATTGACAGGGGGCACTCCTCATTGACAGGGGGTACTCCACATTGACAGGGGCACTGCCTATTGACAGGGGGCACTCCTCATTGACAGGGGGCACTCCTCATTGACACGGGTCATTCGTCATTGACGGGGGGGCACTGCTCAATGATGGGGGGGGGGGGGGACTCCTAATTTACAGCGGTCACTCCTCCTTGAAAAGGGGGCTCTCCTCATTGCCAGGGGGCACCCCTCATTGACAGGGGGCAAACCTCAGTGAGAGAGGGCACTCCGAGTTGACAGCGGGCACTCCTCATTGACAGGGGGCACTCCTCATTGACAGGAGGCACTCCTTCATGACACCAGTCACTCCTCATGCACAGGGCAAACTCATTGTCAAGGGGGACATCTAATTGACAGTGGGTACTCTTCATAAAAGGGGACACTACTCATTGACAGGGGGCACTACGTATTGACGGGTGGGGACACTCATCATTGACAGGGGGCACTCCTCATTTACAGGGTCACGCCTCATTTCCAGGTTTACTCCTCATTGACGGGGGGCACTTCTCATTTACGGGGCACACTCATTGAAAGAGGGCACTCATTGTTGATAGCGGGCACTCCTCATTGACAGGGGGCACTCCGCATTGACAGGGGGCAATAACCATTGACAGTGGGCACTCCTCATTGACAGGAGGCAGTCCTTCATGACAGCAGTCACTCCTCATGGACAGGGCAAACTCATTGACAAGGGGCACTTCTCATTGACAGTCGGTACTCTTCATAAAAGGGGACACTACTCATTGACGGGTGGGGACACTCCTTTTTGACAGGGGGCACTCCTCATTGACGGGGGGAGCACTCCTTATTGACGGGGGCACTCCTCATTGACAGGGAGCACTCTTCAGGGACGGGGGGGGGCACACCTCATTGACAGGGGTTTACTCCTCATTGACAGAGGGCACTTCTCATTAACAGGGGGCACTCCTCATTGACGGGGGGGGGGTGGCTGCACTCGTTATTGAACCGGGGCACTTCTCATTGACAGGGGCATTCCTCATTGACAGGGGGTACTCCTCATTGGCAGGGAGCACTCCTCATTGACATGGGGATCTCCTCATTGACAGGGGGCACTCCTCATTGACAGGGGGTACTCCTCATTGGCGTGGGCACTCCTCATTGACAGAGGGTCCACTTTCTAGACGGGGGAAGCTCCTCAATGACATGGGGCACTCCTCATTGACTGTTGGTCCTCCACATTGACAGGTGCACCGCTTATTGACAGGGGGCACTCCGCATTGGCGTGGGCACTCCTCATTGACGGGGGGTACTCCTCATTGACAGGGGGCACTCCTCATTGACAGGGGGCACTCCTCATTGACAGGGGGTTCTCCTCATTGGCGTGGGCACTCCTCATTGAAAGGGGATCCACTTTATAGGCGGGGGTAGCTCCTCATTGACAGGGGACACTTCTCATTGACAGGGGTCATTCGTCATTGACGGGGGGGCACTGCTCAATGATGGGGGGTCTCCTAATTTACAGCGGTAACTCTTCATTGACAGTTGGGCACTGCTCATTTACAGGGTTACTCCTCATTGACAAGGGGGCTCTCCTCATTGACAGGGGGCACTCCTCATTGACAGGGGGCACTCCTCAGTGACAGAGGGCACTCCGAGTTGACAGCGGGCACTCCTCATTGAAAGGGGGCACTCCTCATTGACAGGGGACACTCCTCATTGACAGGGGGCACTCCTCATTGACATCAGGCACTCCTCCTTGACAGGGGATAATCCGCATTGACAGGAAGCACTCCACATTAACAGGGGTATCTCCTTCTTGACAGCAGTCACTCCACATGGACAGGGCAAACTCATTGACAAGGGGCACTTCTCATTGACAGTTGGTACTCTTCATAAAAGGGGACACTACTCATTGACAGGGGGCACTACTCATTGACGGGTGGGGGCACTCCTCATTGACGGGGGGCACTCCTCATTGATAGGGGATACACTTTACCGACAGGAGGGAGCTCCTCATTGACAGGGGACACACGTCATTGACAGGGGACACTCATCATTGGCAGGGGGCACTCCTTATTTGCAGGGTCACGCCTCATTTCCAGGGTTACTCCTCAGTGACGGGGGGCACTTCTCATTTACGGGGCACTACTCATTGAAACAGGGCACTCATTGTTGATAGCGGGCACTCCTCATTGACAGGGGGCACTCCGCATTGACAGGGGACAATACCCATTGACACGGGGCACTCGTCATTGACACGGGGCACTCCTCATTGACAGGGGGCACTCCTCATTGACAGGGGGTACTCCACATTGACAGGGGCACTGCCTATTGACAGGGGGGACTCGTCATTGACAGGCGGCACTCCTCAATGACACGGGTCATTCGTCATTGACGGGGGGGGCACTGCTCAATGATGGGGGGGGACTCCTATTTTACAGCGGTCACTCCTCCTTGAAAAGGGGGCTCTCCTCATTGCCAGGGGGGACTCCTCATTGACAGGGGGCAAACCTCAGTGAGAGAGGGCACTCCGAGTTGACAGCGGGCACTCCTCATTGACAGGGGGCATACCTCATTGACAGGGGGCACTCCTCATTTACAGGGTCACGCCTCATTTACAGGTTTACTCCTCATTGACGGGGGGCACTTCTCATTTACGGGGCACACTCATTGAAAGAGGGCACTCATTGTTGATAGCGGGCACTCCTCATTGACAGGGGGCACTCCGCATTGACAGGGGGCAATAACCATTGACACGGGGCATTCCTCATTGACAGGGGGCACTCCTCATTGACAGGGGGCACTCCTCATTGACAGGAGGCAGTCCTTCATGACAGCAGTCACTCCTCATGGACAGGGCAAACTCATTGACAAGGGGCACTTCTCATTGACAGTGGTTACTCTTCATAAAAGGGGACACTACTCATTGATAGGGGGCACTACTCATTGACGGGTGGGGACACTCCTCATTGACAGGGGGCACTCCTCATTGACGGGTGGGGGGGGCACTCCTTATTGACGGGGGCACTCCTCATTGACAGGGAGCACTCTTCAGAAACGGGGGGGGGGGCACACCTCATTGACAGGGGTTTAGAACATAGAACATAGAACATAGAAAGCCACAGCACAAACAGGCCCTTCGGCCCACAAGTTGCCCCACCTCTAGGCCTATCTATAGCCCTCAATCCCATTAAATCCCATGTACTCATCCAGAAGTCTCTTAAAAGACCCCAACGAGTTTGCCTCCACCACCACCGACGTCAGCCGATTCCACTCACCCACCACCCTCTGAGTGAAAAACTTACCCCTGACATCTCCTCTGTACCTACCCCCCAGCACCTTAAACCTGTGTCCTCTCGTAGCAACCATTTCAGCCCTTGGAAATAGCCTCTGAGAGTCTACCCTATCCAGACCTCTCAACATCTTGTAAACCTCTATCAGGTCACCTCTCATCCTTCGTCTCTCCAGGGAGAAGAGACCAAGCTCCCTCAACCTATCCTCATCAGGCATGCCCCCCAATCCAGGCAACATCCTTGTAAATCTCCTCTGCACCCTTTCAATGGCTTCAACATCTTTCCTGTAATGAGGTGACCAGAACTGCGCGCAGTACTCCAAGTGGGGTCTAACCAGGGTCCTATAAAGCTGCAGCATTATCTCCCGACTCCTAAACTCAATCCCTCGATTAATGAAGGCCAGTACGCCGTACGCCTTCTTGACCGCATCCTCCACCTGCGAGGCTGATTTAAGAGTCCTATGGACCCGGACCCCAAGGTCCTTCTGATCCTCGACACTGCTAAGAATGGTACCCTTCATATTATACTGCTGCTTCATCCCATTGGATCTGCCAAAATGGATCACCACACACTTATCCGGGTTGAAGTCCATCTGCCACTTCTCCGCCCAGTCTTGCATTCTATCTATGTCTCGCTGCAACTTCTGACATCCCTCCAAACTATCCACAACACCACCTACCTTGGTGTCGTCAGCAAACTTACCAACCCATCCCTCCACTTCCTCATCCAGGTCATTTATGAAAATGACAAACAGCAAGGGTCTCAGAACAGATCCCTGGGGCACTCCACTGGTCACTGACCTCCATGCAGAGAAAGACCCCTCCACAGCCACTCTCTGCCTTCTGAAGGCAAGCCAGTTCTGGATCCACAAGGCAACAGCCCCTTGGATCCCATGCCCTCTCACTTTCTCAAGACGTATTGCATGGGGGACCTTATCGAACGCCTTGCTGAAGTCCATATAGACCACATCCACTCCTCATTGACAGAGGGCACTTCTCATTAACAGGGGGCTCTCCTCATTGACGGGGGGGGGGGTGCACTCGTTATTGACCCGGGGCACTTCTCATTGACAGGGGCATTCCTCATTGACAGGGGGTACTCCTCATTGACAGGGGGCAGTCCTCATTGACATGGGGGTCTCCTCATTGACAGGGGGCACTCCTCATTGACAGGGGGTACTCCTCATTGGCATGGGCACTCCTCATTGACAGAGGGTCCACTTTATAGACGGGGGAAGCTCCTCATTGACAGGGGGCACTCCTCATTGACAGGGGGCACTCCTCATTGTCAGTGGGTCCTCCACATTGACAGGGGCACGGCTTATTGACAAGGGGCACTCCTCATTTACGGGGGGGGCACTCCTTATTGACGGGGGCACTCCGCATTGACAGGGAGCACTCTTCCGAGACGGGGGGGCACACCTCATTGACAGGGGTTTACTCCTCATTGACAGCGGGCACTTCTCATTAACAGGGGTCACTCCTCATTGACGGGGGGGGGGTGCACTCCTTATTGACCGGGGGCACTTCTCATTGACAGGGGCATTCCTCATTGACAGGGGGTACTCCTCAATGACAGGAGGCACTCCTCATTGACAGGGGGCACTCCGCATTGATAGGGGGCAATACCCATTGACAGTGGCATTCTTCATTGACAGAAGGCACTCCTCATTGACAGGGGGCACGCCTCATTGACAGGGGGCACTCCTCATTGCCAGGAGGCACTCCTCATTGACAGGGGGCACTCCGGATTGACAGGGGGCAATACCCATTGACAGGAGGCACTCCTTCATGACACCAGTCACTCCTCATGGACAGTGCAAACTCATTGAAAAGGGGCACTTCTCATTGACAGTTGGTACTCTTCATAAAAGAGGACACTACTCATTGACAGGGGGCACTACTCATTGACGGGTGGGGGCACTCCTCATTGACGGGGGGAGCTCCTCATTGACAGGGGACACCCGACATTGACATGGGGAACTCATCATTGACAGGGGGCACTTCTCATTTACAGGGTCACGCCTCATTTCCAGGTTTACTCCTCATTGACGGGGGCACTTCTAATTTACGGGGCACTACTCATTGACAGAGGGCACTCATTGTTGATAGCGGGCACTCCTCATTGACAGGGGGCACTCCGCATTGACAGGGGGCAATACCCATTGACACGGGGCATTCCTCATTGACAGCGGGCACTCCTCATTGGCAGGGGGCACTCCTCATTGACAGTGGGTACTCCACATTGACAGGGGCACTGTTTATTGACAGGGGCACTCCTCATTGACGGAGGGCACTCCTTATTGACGGGGGCACTTCTCATTGTCAGGCAGCACTCTTCAGAGACGGGGGGGCACAACTCATTGACAGGGGTTTACTCCTCATTGACAGCGGGCACTTCACATTAACAGGGGGCACTCCTCATTTACAGGGTCACGCCTAATTTCCTGGGTTACTCCTCATTGACGGGGGGCACATCTCATTTACGGGGCACTACTCATTGACAGAGGGCACTCATTGTTGATAGCGGGCACTCCTCATTGACAGGGGGCACTCCGCATTGACAGGGGGCAATACCCATTAACACGGGGCACTCCTCATTGACAGGGGGCACTCCTCATTGACAGGGGTCACTCCTCATTGACGGGGGGGCACTCCTTATTGACGGGGGCACTCCTCATTGACAGGGAGCACTCTTCAGAGACGGCGGGGCACTCCTCATTGACAGGGGTTTACTCCTGATTGACAGCGGGCACTTCTCATTAACAGGGGGCACTCCTCAGTGACGGGGTGTGGGGGGGGGTGCACTCCTTATTGAACCGGGGCACTTCTCATTGACAGGGGCATTCCTCATTGACAGGGGGTACTCCTCATTGACAGGGGGCAGTCCTCATTGACATGGGGGTCTCCTCATTGACAGGGGGCACTCCTCATTGACGGGGTACTCCTCATTGGCGTGGGCACTCCTCATTGACAGAGGGTCCACTTTATAGACGGGGAAAGCTCCTCATTGACATGGGGCACTCCTCATTGACTGTTGGTCCTCCACATTGACAGGTGCACCGCTTATTGACAGGGGGCACTCCGCATTGGCGTGGGCACTCCTCATTGACGGGGGGTACTCCTCATTGACAGGGGGCACTCCTCATTGACAGGGGGCACTCCTCATTGACAGGGGGTTCTCCTCATTGGCGTGGGCACTCCTCATTGAAAGGGGATCCACTTTATAGGCGGGGGTAGCTCCTCATTGACAGGGGCACTCCTCATTGACAGGGGTCATTCGTCATTGACGGGGGGGCACTGCTCAATGATGGGGGGTCTCCTAATTTACAGCGGTCACTCCTCATTGACAGTGGGGCACTCCTCATTTACAGGGGCACTCCTCATTGACAGGGGTCACTCCTCATTGACGGGGGGGCACTCCTTATTGACGGGGGCACTCCTCATTGACAGGGAGCACTCTTCAGAGACGGCGGGGCACTCCTCATTGACAGGGGTTTACTCCTGATTGACAGCGGGCACTTCTCATTAACAGGGGGCACTCCTCAGTGACGGGGTGTGGGGGGGGGTGCACTCCTTATTGAACCGGGGCACTTCTCATTGACAGGGGCATTCCTCATTGACAGGGGGTACTCCTCATTGACAGGGGGCAGTCCTCATTGACATGGGGGTCTCCTCATTGACAGGGGGCACTCCTCATTGACGGGGTACTCCTCATTGGCGTGGGCACTCCTCATTGACAGAGGGTCCACTTTATAGACGGGGGAAGCTCCTCATTGACATGGGGCACTCCTCATTGACTGTTGGTCCTCCACATTGACAGGTGCACCGCTTATTGACAGGGGGCACTCCGCATTGGCGTGGGCACTCCTCATTGACGGGGGGTACTCCTCATTGACAGGGGGCACTCCTCATTGACAGGGGGCACTCCTCATTGACAGGGGGTTCTCCTCATTGGCGTGGGCACTCCTCATTGAAAGGGGATCCAGTTTATAGGCGGGGGTAGCTCCTCATTGACAGGGGCACTCCTCATTGACAGGGGTCATTCGTCATTGACGGGGGGGCACTGCTCAATGATGGGGGGTCTCCTGATTTACAGCGGTCACTCCTCATTGACAGTGGGGCACTCCTCATTTACAGGGGGCACTCCGCATTGACAAGGGGGCTCTCCTCATTGACAGGGGGCACTCCTCATTGACAGTGGGCACTCCTCAGTGACAGAGGGCACTCCGAGTTGACAGCGGGCACTGCCTATTGACAGGGGGGACTCGTCATTGACAGGCGGCACTCCTCAATGACACGGGTCATTCGTCATTGACGGGGGGGGCACTGCTCAATGATGGGGGGGGACTCCTATTTTACAGCGGTCACTCCTCCTTGAAAAGGGGGCTCTCCTCATTGCCAGGGGGGACTCCTCATTGACAGGGGGCAAACCTCAGTGAGAGAGGGCACTCCGAGTTGACAGCGGGCACTCCTCATTGACAGGGGGCACACCTCATTGACAGGGGGCACTCCTCATTTACAGGGTCACGCCTCATTTACAGGTTTACTCCTCATTGACGGGGGGCACTTCTCATTTACGGGGCACACTCATTGAAAGAGGGCACTCATTGTTGATAGCGGGCACTCCTCATTGACAGGGGGCACTCCGCATTGACAGGGGGCAATAACCATTGACACGGGGCATTCCTCATTGACAGGGGGCACTCCTCATTGACAGGGGGCACTCCTCATTGACAGGAGGCAGTCCTTCATGACAGCAGTCACTCCTCATGGACAGGGCAAACTCATTGACAAGGGGCACTTCTCATTGACAGTGGTTACTCTTCATAAAAGGGGACACTACTCATTGATAGGGGGCACTACTCATTGACGGGTGGGGACACTCCTCATTGACAGGGGGCACTCCTCATTGACGGGTGGGTGGGGCACTCCTTATTGACGGGGGCACTCCTCATTGACAGGGAGCACTCTTCAGAAACGGGGGGGGGCACACCTCATTGACAGGGGTTTAGAACATAGAACATAGAACATAGAAAGCCACAGCACAAACAGGCCCTTCGGCCCACAAGTTGCCCCACCTCTAGGCCTATCTATAGCCCTCAATCCCATTAAATCCCATGTACTCATCCAGAAGTCTCTTAAAAGACCCCAACGAGTTTGCCTCCACCACCACCGACGTCAGCCGATTCCACTCACCCACCACCCTCTGAGTGAAAAACTTACCCCTGACATCTCCTCTGTACCTACCCCCCAGCACCTTAAACCTGTGTCCTCTCGTAGCAACCATTTCAGCCCTTGGAAATAGCCTCTGAGAGTCTACCCTATCCAGACCTCTCAACATCTTGTAAACCTCTATCAGGTCACCTCTCATCCTTCGTCTCTCCAGGGAGAAGAGACCAAGCTCCCTCAACCTATCCTCATCAGGCATGCCCCCCAATCCAGGCAACATCCTTGTAAATCTCCTCTGCACCCTTTCAATGGCTTCAACATCTTTCCTGTAATGAGGTGACCAGAACTGCGCGCAGTACTCCAAGTGGGGTCTAACCAGGGTCCTATAAAGCTGCAGCATTATCTCCCGACTCCTAAACTCAATCCCTCGATTAATGAAGGCCAGTACGCCGTACGCCTTCTTGACCGCATCCTCCACCTGCGAGGCTGATTTAAGAGTCCTATGGACCCGGACCCCAAGGTCCTTCTGATCCTCGACACTGCTAAGAATGGTACCCTTCATATTATACTGCTGCTTCATCCCATTGGATCTGCCAAAATGGATCACCACACACTTATCCGGGTTGAAGTCCATCTGCCACTTCTCCGCCCAGTCTTGCATTCTATCTATGTCTCGCTGCAACTTCTGACATCCCTCCAAACTATCCACAACACCACCTACCTTGGTGTCGTCAGCAAACTTACCAACCCATCCCTCCACTTCCTCATCCAGGTCATTTATGAAAATGACAAACAGCAAGGGTCTCAGAACAGATCCCTGGGGCACTCCACTGGTCACTGACCTCCATGCAGAGAAAGACCCCTCCACAGCCACTCTCTGCCTTCTGAAGGCAAGCCAGTTCTGGATCCACAAGGCAACAGCCCCTTGGATCCCATGCCCTCTCACTTTCTCAAGACGTATTACATGGGGGACCTTATCGAACGCCTTGCTGAAGTCCATATAGACCACATCCACTCCTCATTGACAGAGGGCACTTCTCATTAACAGGGGGCTCTCCTCATTGACGGGGGGGGGGGGTGCACTCGTTATTGACCCGGGGCACTTCTCATTGACAGGGGCATTCCTCATTGACAGGGGGTACTCCTCATTGACAGGGGGCAGTCCTCATTGACATGGGGGTCTCCTCATTGACAGGGGGCACTCCTCATTGACAGGGGGTACTCCTCATTGGCATGGGCACTCCTCATTGACAGAGGGTCCACTTTATAGACGGGGGAAGCTCCTCATTGACAGGGGGCACTCCTCATTGACAGGGGGCACTCCTCATTGTCAGTGGGTCCTCCACATTGACAGGGGCACGGCTTATTGACAAGGGGCACTCCTCATTTACGGGGGGGCACTCCTTATTGACGGGGGCACTCCGCATTGACAGGGAGCACTCTTCCGAGACGGGGGGGCACACCTCATTGACAGGGGTTTACTCCTCATTGACAGCGGGCACTTCTCATTAACAGGGGTCACTCCTCATTGACGGGGGGGGGGGGGGTGCACTCCTTATTGACCGGGGGCACTTCTCATTGACAGGGGCATTCCTCATTGACAGGGGGTACTCCTCAATGACAGGAGGCACTCCTCATTGACAGGGGGCACTCCGCATTGATAGGGGGCAATACCCATTGACAGTGGCACTCTTCATTGACAGAAGGCACTCCTCATTGACAGGGGGCACGCCTCATTGACAGGGGGCACTCCTCATTGCCAGGAGGCACTCCTCATTGACAGGGGGCACTCCGCATTGACAGGGGGCAATACCCATTGACAGGAGGCACTCCTTCATGACACCAGTCACTCCTCATGGACAGTGCAAACTCATTGAAAAGGGGCACTTCTCATTGACAGTTGGTACTCTTCATAAAAGAGGACACTACTCATTGACAGGGGGCACTACTCATTGACGGGTGGGGGCACTCCTCATTGACGGGGGGAGCTCCTCATTGACAGGGGACACCCGACATTGACATGGGGAACTCATCATTGACAGGGGGCACTTCTCATTTACAGGGTCACGCCTCATTTCCAGGTTTACTCCTCATTGACGGGGGCACTTCTAATTTACGGGGCACTACTCATTGACAGAGGGCACTCATTGTTGATAGCGGGCACTCCTCATTGACAGGGGGCACTCCGCATTGACAGGGGGCAATACCCATTGACACGGGGCATTCCTCATTGACAGCGGGCACTCCTCATTGGCAGGGGGCACTCCTCATTGACAGTGGGTACTCCACATTGACAGGGGCACTGTTTATTGACAGGGGCACTCCTCATTGACGGAGGGCACTCCTTATTGACGGGGGCACTTCTCATTGTCAGGCAGCACTCTTCAGAGACGGGGGGGCACAACTCATTGACAGGGGTTTACTCCTCATTGACAGCGGGCACTTCACATTAACAGGGGGCACTCCTCATTTACAGGGTCACGCCTAATTTCCTGGGTTACTCCTCATTGACGGGGGGCACATCTCATTTACGGGGCACTACTCATTGACAGAGGGCACTCATTGTTGATAGCGGGCACTCCTCATTGACAGGGGGCACTCCGCATTGACAGGGGGCAATACCCATTAACACGGGGCACTCCTCATTGACAGGGGGCACTCCTCATTGACAGGGGTCACTCCTCATTGACGGGGGGGCACTCCTTATTGACGGGGGCACTCCTCATTGACAGGGAGCACTCTTCAGAGACGGCGGGGCACTCCTCATTGACAGGGGTTTACTCCTGATTGACAGCGGGCACTTCTCATTAACAGGGGGCACTCCTCAGTGACGGGGTGTGGGGGGGGGGTGCACTCCTTATTGAACCGGGGCACTTCTCATTGACAGGGGCATTCCTCATTGACAGGGGGTACTCCTCATTGACAGGGGGCAGTCCTCATTGACATGGGGGTCTCCTCATTGACAGGGGGCACTCCTCATTGACGGGGTACTCCTCATTGGCGTGGGCACTCCTCATTGACAGAGGGTCCACTTTATAGACGGGGAAAGCTCCTCATTGACATGGGGCACTCCTCATTGACTGTTGGTCCTCCACATTGACAGGTGCACCGCTTATTGACAGGGGGCACTCCGCATTGGCGTGGGCACTCCTCATTGACGGGGGGTACTCCTCATTGACAGGGGGCACTCCTCATTGACAGGGGGCACTCCTCATTGACAGGGGGTTCTCCTCATTGGCGTGGGCACTCCTCATTGAAAGGGGATCCACTTTATAGGCGGGGGTAGCTCCTCATTGACAGGGGCACTCCTCATTGACAGGGGTCATTCGTCATTGACGGGGGGGCACTGCTCAATGATGGGGGGTCTCCTAATTTACAGCGGTCACTCCTCATTGACAGTGGGGCACTCCTCATTTACAGGGGCACTCCTCATTGACAGGGGTCACTCCTCATTGACGGGGGGGCACTCCTTATTGACGGGGGCACTCCTCATTGACAGGGAGCACTCTTCAGAGACGGCGGGGCACTCCTCATTGACAGGGGTTTACTCCTGTTTGACAGCGGGCACTTCTCATTAACAGGGGGCACTCCTCAGTGACGGGGTGTGGGGGGGGGGTGCACTCCTTATTGAACCGGGGCACTTCTCATTGACAGGGGCATTCCTCATTGACAGGGGGTACTCCTCATTGACAGGGGGCAGTCCTCATTGACATGGGGGTCTCCTCATTGACAGGGGGCACTCCTCATTGACGGGGTACTCCTCATTGGCGTGGGCACTCCTCATTGACAGAGGGTCCACTTTATAGACGGGGGAAGCTCCTCATTGACATGGGGCACTCCTCATTGACTGTTGGTCCTCCACATTGACAGGTGCACCGCTTATTGACAGGGGGCACTCCGCATTGGCGTGGGCACTCCTCATTGACGGGGGGTACTCCTCATTGACAGGGGGCACTCCTCATTGACAGGGGGCACTCCTCATTGACAGGGGGTTCTCCTCATTGGCGTGGGCACTCCTCATTGAAAGGGGATCCACTTTATAGGCGGGGGTAGCTCCTCATTGACAGGGGCACTCCTCATTGACAGGGGTCATTCGTCATTGACGGGGGGGCACTGCTCAATGATGGGGGGTCTCCTAATTTACAGCGGTCACTCCTCATTGACAGTGGGGCACTCCTCATTTACAGGGTTACTCCTCATTGACAAGGGGGCTCTCCTCATTGACAGGGGGCACTCCTCATTGACAGGGGGCACTCCTCAGTGACAGAGGGCACTCCGAGTTGACAGCGGGCACTCCTCATTGAAAGGGGGCACTCCTCATTGACAGGGGACACTCCTCATTGACAGGGGGCACTCCTCATTGACATCAGGCACTCCTCCTTGACAGGGGATACTCCTCATTGACAGGATGCACACCTCATTAACAGGGGGATCTCCTTCTTGACAGCAGTCACTCCACATGGACAGGGCAAACTCATTGACAAGGGGCACTTCTCATTGACAGTTGGTACTCTTCATAAAAGGGGACACTACTCATTGACAGGGGGCACTACTCATTGACGGGTGGGGGCACTCCTCATTGACGGGGGGCACTCCTCATTGATAGGGGTACACTTTATCGACGGGAGGGAGCTCCTCATTGACAGGGGACACACGTCATTGACAGGGGACACTCATCATTGGCAGGGGGCACTCCTCATTTGCAGGGTCACGCCTCATTTCCAGGGTTACTCCTCATTGACGGGGGGCACTTCTCATTTACGGGGCACTACTCATTGAAACAGGGCACTCATTGTTGATAGCGGGCACTCCTCATTGACAGGGGGCACTCCGCATTGACAGGGGGCAATACCCATTGACACGGGGCACTCCTCATTGACAGGGAGCACTCCTCATTGACAGGGGGCACTCCTCATTGACGGGGGTTACTCCACATTGAGAAGGCCACTGCTTATTGACAGGGGGCACACCTCATTGCCGGGGGGGGGCGCACTCCTCATTGACGGGGGGCACTCCTCATTGACAGGGGGCACTCCTCATTGAAGGCGGGTCACTCCTTATTGACGGGGGCACTCCGCATTGACAGGGAGCACTCTTCCGAGACGGGGGGGGCACACCTCATTGACAGGGGTTTACTCCTCATTGACAGCGGGCACTCCTCATTAACAGGGGGCACTCCTCATTGACGGGGGGGTGGGTGCACTCCTTATTGACCGGGGGCACTTCTCATTGACAGGGGCATTCCTCATTGACAGGGGGTACTCCTCAATGACAGGGGACACTCCGCATTGACCGGGGGCAAAACCCATTGACAGTGGCACTCTTCATTGACAGAAGGCACTCCTCATTGACAGGGGGCACGCCTCATTGACAGGGGGCACTCCTCATTGCCAGGAGGCACTCCTCATTGACAGGGGGCACTCCGCATTGACAGGGGGCAATACCCATTGACAGGAGGCACTCCTTCATGACACCAGTCACTCCTCATGGACAGTGCAAACTCATTGAAAAGGGGCACTTCTCATTGACAGTTGGTACTCTTCATAAAAGAGGACACTACTCATTGACAGGGGGCACTACTCATTGACGGGTGGGGGCACTCCTCATTGACGGGGGGCACTCCGCATTGACAGGGGGTACACTTTATCGACGGGGGGGAGCTCCTCATTGACAGGGGACACCCGACATTGACATGGGGAACTCATCATTGACAGGGGGCACTCCTCATTTACAGGGTCACGCCTCATTTCCAGGTTTACTCCTCATTGACGGGGGGCACTTCTAATTTACGGGGCACTACTCATTGACAGAGGGCACTCATTGTTGATAGCGGGCACTCCTCATTGACAGGGGGCACTCCGCATTGACAGGGGGCAATACCCATTTACACGGGGCATTCCTCATTGACAGCAGGCACTCCTCATTGGCAGGGGGCACTCCTCATTGACAGTGGGTACTCCACATTGACAGGGGCACTGTTTATTGACAGGGGCACTCCTCATTGACGGAGGGCACTCCTTATTGACGGGGGCACTTCTCATTGTCAGGCAGCACTCTTCAGAGACGGGGGGGCACAACTCATTGACAGGGGTTTACTCCTCATTGACAGCGGGCACTTCACATTAACAGGGGGCACTCCTCATTTACAGGGTCACGCCTAATTTCCTGGGTTACTCCTCATTGACGGGGGGCACATCTCATTTACGGGGCACTACTCATTGACAGAGGGCACTCATTGTTGATAGCGGGCACTCCTCATTGACAGGGGGCACTCCGCATTGACAGGGGGCAATACCCATTAACACGGGGCACTCCTCATTGACAGGGGGCACTCCTCATTGACAGGGGTCACTCCTCATTGACGGGGGGGCACTCCTTATTGACGGGGGCACTCCTCATTGACAGGGAGCACTCTTCAGAGACGGCGGGGCACTCCTCATTGACAGGGGTTTACTCCTGATTGACAGCGGGCACTTCTCATTAACAGGGGGCACTCCTCAGTGACGGGGTGTGGGGGGGGGGGTGCACTCCTTATTGAACCGGGGCACTTCTCATTGACAGGGGCATTCCTCATTGACAGGGGGTACTCCTCATTGACAGGGGGCAGTCCTCATTGACATGGGGGTCTCCTCATTGACAGGGGGCACTCCTCATTGACGGGGTACTCCTCATTGGCGTGGGCACTCCTCATTGACAGAGGGTCCACTTTATAGACGGGGAAAGCTCCTCATTGACATGGGGCACTCCTCATTGACTGTTGGTCCTCCACATTGACAGGTGCACCGCTTATTGACAGGGGGCACTCCGCATTGGCGTGGGCACTCCTCATTGACGGGGGGTACTCCTCATTGACAGGGGGCACTCCTCATTGACAGGGGGCACTCCTCATTGACAGGGGGTTGTCCTCATTGGCGTGGGCACTCCTCATTGAAAGGGGATCCACTTTATAGGCGGGGGTAGCTCCTCATTGACAGGGGCACTCCTCATTGACAGGGGTCATTCGTCATTGACGGGGGGGCACTGCTCAATGATGGGGGGTCTCCTAATTTACAGCGGTCACTCCTCATTGACAGTGGGGCACTCCTCATTTACAGGGGCACTCCTCATTGACAGGGGTCACTCCTCATTGACGGGGGGGCACTCCTTATTGACGGGGGCACTCCTCATTGACAGGGAGCACTCTTCAGAGACGGCGGGGCACTCCTCATTGACAGGGGTTTACTCCTGATTGACAGCGGGCACTTCTCATTAACAGGGGGCACTCCTCAGTGACGGGGTGTGGGGGGGGGGGTGCACTCCTTATTGAACCGGGGCACTTCTCATTGACAGGGGCATTCCTCATTGACAGGGGGTACTCCTCATTGACAGGGGGCAGTCCTCATTGACATGGGGGTCTCCTCATTGACAGGGGGCACTCCTCATTGACGGGGTACTCCTCATTGGCGTGGGCACTCCTCATTGACAGAGGGTCCACTTTATAGACGGGGGAAGCTCCTCATTGACATGGGGCACTCCTCATTGACTGTTGGTCCTCCACATTGACAGGTGCACCGCTTATTGACAGGGGGCACTCCGCATTGGCGTGGGCACTCCTCATTGACGGGGGGTACTCCTCATTGACAGGGGGCACTCCTCATTGACAGGGGGCACTCCTCATTGACAGGGGGTTCTCCTCATTGGCGTGGGCACTCCTCATTGAAAGGGGATCCACTTTATAGGCGGGGGTAGCTCCTCATTGACAGGGGCACTCCTCATTGACAGGGGTCATTCGTCATTGACGGGGGGGCACTGCTCAATGATGGGGGGTCTCCTAATTTACAGCGGTCACTCCTCATTGACAGTGGGGCACTCCTCATTTACAGGGTTACTCCTCATTGACAAGGGGGCTCTCCTCATTGACAGGGGGCACTCCTCATTGACAGGGGGCACTCCTCAGTGACAGAGGGCACTCCGAGTTGACAGCGGGCACTCCTCATTGAAAGGGGGCACTCCTCATTGACAGGGGACACTCCTCATTGACAGGGGGCACTCCTCATTGACATCAGGCACTCCTCCTTGACAGGGGATACTCCTCATTGACAGGATGCACACCTCATTAACAGGGGGATCTCCTTCTTGACAGCAGTCACTCCACATGGACAGGGCAAACTCATTGACAAGGGGCACTTCTCATTGACAGTTGGTACTCTTCATAAAAGGGGACACTACTCATTGACAGGGGGCACTACTCATTGACGGGTGGGGGCACTCCTCATTGACGGGGGGCACTCCTCATTGATAGGGGTACACTTTATCGACGGGAGGGAGCTCCTCATTGACAGGGGACACACGTCATTGACAGGGGACACTCATCATTGGCAGGGGGCACTCCTCATTTGCAGGGTCACGCCTCATTTCCAGGGTTACTCCTCATTGACGGGGGGCACTTCTCATTTACGGGGCACTACTCATTGAAACAGGGCACTCATTGTTGATAGCGGGCACTCCTCATTGACAGGGGGCACTCCGCATTGACAGGGGGCAATACCCATTGACACGGGGCACTCCTCATTGACAGGGAGCACTCCTCATTGACAGGGGGCACTCCTCATTGACGGGGGTTACTCCACATTGAGAAGGCCACTGCTTATTGACAGGGGGCACACCTCATTGCCGGGGGGGGGCGCACTCCTCATTGACGGGGGGCACTCCTTATTGACAGGGGGCACTCCTCATTGAAGGCGGGTCACTCCTTATTGACGGGGGCACTCCGCATTGACAGGGAGCACTCTTCCGAGACGGGGGGGGCACACCTCATTGACAGGGGTTTACTCCTCATTGACAGCGGGCACTCCTCATTAACAGGGGGCACTCCTCATTGACGGGGGGGTGGGTGCACTCCTTATTGACCGGGGGCACTTCTCATTGACAGGGGCATTCCTCATTGACAGGGGGTACTCCTCAATGACAGGGGACACTCCGCATTGACCGGGGGCAAAACCCATTGACAGTGGCACTCTTCATTGACAGAAGGCACTCCTCATTGACAGGGGGCACGCCTCATTGACAGGGGGCACTCCTCATTGCCAGGAGGCACTCCTCATTGACAGGGGGCACTCCGCATTGACAGGGGGCAATACCCATTGACAGGAGGCACTCCTTCATGACACCAGTCACTCCTCATGGACAGTGCAAACTCATTGAAAAGGGGCACTTCTCATTGACAGTTGGTACTCTTCATAAAAGAGGACACTACTCATTGACAGGGGGCACTACTCATTGACGGGTGGGGGCACTCCTCATTGACGGGGGGCACTCCGCATTGACAGGGGGTACACTTTATCGACGGGGGGGAGCTCCTCATTGACAGGGGACACCCGACATTGACATGGGGAACTCATCATTGACAGGGGGCACTCCTCATTTACAGGGTCACGCCTCATTTCCAGGTTTACTCCTCATTGACGGGGGGCACTTCTAATTTACGGGGCACTACTCATTGACAGAGGGCACTCATTGTTGATAGCGGGCACTCCTCATTGACAGGGGCACTCCGCATTGACAGGGGGCAATACCCATTGACACGGGGCATTCCTCATTGACAGGGGGCACTCCTCATTGGCAGGGGGCACTCCTCATTGAATGTGGGTACTCCACATTGACAGGGGCACTGTTTATTGACAGGGGCACTCCTCATTGACGGAGGGCACTCCTTATTGACGGGGGCACTTCTCATTGTCAGGCAGCACTCTTCAGAGACGGGGGGGCACAACTCATTGAAAGGGGTTTACTCCTCATTGACAGCGGGCACTTCACATTAACAGGGGGCACTCCTCATTTACAGGGTCACGCCTAATTTCCTGGGTTACTCCTCATTGACGGGGGGCACTTCTCATTTACGGGGCACTACTCATTGACAGAGGGCACTCATTGTTGATAGCGGGCACTCCTCATTGACAGGGGGCACTCCGCATTGACAGGGGGCAATACCCATTAACACGGGGCACTCCTCATTGACAGGGGGCACTCCTCATTGACAGGGGTCACTCCTCATTGACGGGGGGGCACTCCTTATTGACGGGGGCACTCCTCAATGACAGGGAGCACTCTTCAGAGACGGCGGGGCACTCCTCATTGACAGGGGTTTACTCCTGATTGACAGCGGGCACTTCTCATTAACAGGGGGCACTCCGCAGTGACGGGGTGTGGGGGGGGGGGTGCACTCCTTATTGAACCGGGGCACTTCTCATTTACAGGGGCATTCCTCATTGACAGGGGGTACTCCTCGTTGACAGGGGGCAGTCCTCATTGACATGGGGAAGCTCCTCATTGACATGGGGCACTCCTCATTGACTGTTGGTCCTCCACATTGACAGGTGCACCGCTTATTGACAGGGGGCACTCCGCTTTGGCGTGGGCACTCCTCATTGACGGGGGGTACTCCTCATTGACAGGGGGCACTCCTCATTGACAGGGGGCACTCCTCATTGACAGGGGGTTCTCCTCATTGGCGTGGGCACTCCTCATTGAAAGGGGATCCACTTTATAGGCGGGGGTAGCTCCTCATTGACAGGGGCACTCCTCATTGACAGGGGTCATTCGTCATTGACGGGGGGGCACTGCTCAATGATGGGGGGTCTCCTAATTTACAGCGGTCACTCCTCATTGACAGTGGGGCACTCCTCATTTACAGGGTTACTCCTCATTGACAAGGGGGCTCTCCTCATTGACAGGGGGCACTCCTCATTGACAGGGGGCACTCCTCAGTGACAGAGGGCACTCCGAGTTGACAGCGGGCACTCCTCATTGAAAGGGGGCACTCCTCATTGACAGGGGACACTCCTCATTGACAGGGGGCACTCCTCATTGACATCAGGCACTCCTCCTTGACAGGGGATACTCCTCATTGACAGGATGCACACCTCATTAACAGGGGGATCTCCTTCTTGACAGCAGTCACTCCACATGGACAGGGCAAACTCATTGACAAGGGGCACTTCTCATTGACAGTTGTAACTCTTCATAAAAGGGGACACTACTCATTGACGGGTGGGGGCACTCCTCATTGACGGGGGGCACTCCTCATTGATAGGGGTACACTTTATCGACGGGAGGGAGCTCCTCATTGACAGGGGACACACGTCATTGACAGGGGACACTCATCATTGGCAGGGGGCACTCCTCATTTGCAGGGTCACGCCTCATTTCCAGGGTTACTCCTCATTGACGGGGTGTACTTCTCATTTACGGGGCACTACTCATTGAAACAGGGCACTCATTGTTGATAGCGGGCACTCCTCATTGACAGGGGGCACTCCGCATTGACAGGGGGCAATACCGATTGACACGGGGCACTCCTCATTGACAGGGAGCACTCCTCATTGACAGGGGGCACTCCTCATTGACGGGGGTTACTCCACATTTAGAAGGCCACTGCTTATTGACAGGGGGCACACCTCATTGACGGGGGGGGGGGGCACTCCTCATTGACGGGGGGCACTCCTTATTGACAGGGGGCACTCCTCATTGAAGGCGGGTCACTCCTTCTTGACGGGGGCACTCCTTATTGACAGGGAGCACTCTTCTGAGACGGCGGGGCACACCTCATTGACAGGGGTTTACTCCTGATTAACAGCGGGCACTTCTCATTAACAGGGGGCACTCCTCAGTGACGGGGTGTGGGGGGGGGTGCACTCCTTATTGAACCGGGGCACTTCTCATTGACAGGGGCATTCCTCATTGACAGGGTGCACTCGTCATTGACAGGGGGCACTCCTCATTGACAGGGGGGACTCCTCATTGACAGGGGGCACTCCTCATTGACAGGGGGTACTCCTCATTGGCGTGGGCACTCCTCATTGACAGAGGGTCCACTTTATAGACGGGGGAAGCACCTCATTGACATGGGGCACTCCTCATTGAAAGGGGCCACTCCTCATTGACTGTTGGTCCTCCACATTGACAGGTGCACCGCTTATTGACTGGGGGCACTCCTCATTGGCGTGGGCACTCCTCATTGACGGGGGGTACTCCTCATTGACAGGGGGCACTCCTCATTGACAGGGGGCACTCCTCATTGATAGGGGGCACTCCTCATTGACAGGGGGGACTCCTCAGTGACAGAGGGCACTCCGAGTTGACAGGGGATACTCCTCATTGACAGGAAGCACTCCTCATTAACAGGGGGATCTCCTTCTTGACAGCAGTCACTCCTCATGGACAGTGCAAACTCATTGACAAGGGGCACTTCTCATTGACAGTTGTAACTCTTCATAAAAGGGGACACTACTCATTGACGGGTGGGGGCACTCCTCATTGACGGGGGGCACTCCTCATTGATAGGGGTACACTTTATCGACGGGAGGGAGCTCCTCATTGACAGGGGACACACGTCATTGACAGGGGACACTCATCATTGGCAGGGGGCACTCCTCATTTGCAGGGTCACGCCTCATTTCCAGGGTTACTCCTCATTGACGGGGTGTACTTCTCATTTACGGGGCACTACTCATTGAAACAGGGCACTCATTGTTGATAGCGGGCACTCCTCATTGACAGGGGGCACTCCGCATTGACAGGGGGCAATACCGATTGACACGGGGCACTCCTCATTGACAGGGAGCACTCCTCATTGACGGGGGTTACTCCACATTTAGAAGGCCACTGCTTATTGACAGGGGGCACACCTCATTGACGGGGGGGGGGCACTCCTCATTGACGGGGGGCACTCCTTATTGACAGGGGGCACTCCTCATTGAAGGCGGGTCACTCCTTCTTGACGGGGGCACTCCTCATTGACAGGGAGCACTCTTCTGAGACGGCGGGGCACACCTCATTGACAGGGGTTTACTCCTGATTAACAGCGGGCACTTCTCATTAACAGGGGGCACTCCTCAGTGACGGGGTGTGGGGGGGGGGTGCACTCCTTATTGAACCGGGGCACTTCTCATTGACAGGGGCATTCCTCATTGACAGGGTGCACTCGTCATTGACAGGGGGCACTCCTCATTGACAGGGGGGACTCCTCATTGACAGGGGGCACTCCTCATTGACAGGGGGTACTCCTCATTGGCGTGGGCACTCCTCATTGACAGAGGGTCCACTTTATAGACGGGGGAAGCACCTCATTGACATGGGGCACTCCTCATTGAAAGGGGCCACTCCTCATTGACTGTTGGTCCTCCACATTGACAGGTGCACCGCTTATTGACTGGGGGCACTCCTCATTGGCGTGGGCACTCCTCATTGACGGGGGGTACTCCTCATTGACAGGGGGCACTCCTCATTGACAGGGGGCACTCCTCATTGATAGGGGGCACTCCTCATTGACAGGGGGGACTCCTCAGTGACAGAGGGCACTCCGAGTTGACAGGGGATACTCCTCATTGACAGGAAGCACTCCTCATTAACAGGGGGATCTCCTTCTTGACAGCAGTCACTCCTCATGGACAGTGCAAACTCATTGACAAGGGGCACTTCTCATTGACAGTTGGTACTCTTCATAAAAGGGGACACTACTCATTGACAGGGGGCACTACTCATTGACGGGTGGGGGCACTCCTCATTGACGGGGGGCACTCCTCATTGAGAGGGGGTACACTTGATCCACGGGGGGGAGATCCTCACTGACAGGGGACACACGTCATTGACAGGGGACACTCATCATTGACAGGGGGCACTCCTCATTTGCAGGGTCACGCCTCATTTCCAGGGTTACTCCTCATTGACGGGGGGCACATCTCATTTACGGGGCACTACTCATTGACACAGGGCACTCATTGTTGATAGCGGGCACTCCTCATTGACAGGGGGCACGCCGCATTGACAGGGGGCAATACCCATTGACACGGGGCACTCCTCATTGACAGGGGGCACTCCTCATTGACAGGGGGCACTCTTCATTGACAGTGGGTACTCCACATTGAGAAGGCCACTGCTTATTGACAGGGGGCACACCTCATTGACGGGGGTTTACTCCTCATTGACAGCGGGCACTTCTCATTAACAGGGGGCACTCCTCATTGACGGGGTGGGGGTGGTGCCCTCCTTATTGACCCGGGGCACTTCTCATTGACAGGGGCATTCCTCATTGACAGGGGGTACTCCTCATTGACAGTGGGCACTCCTCATTGACAGGGGGGTCTCCTCATTGACAGGGGGCACTCCTCATTGACAGGGGTTACTCCTCATTGGCGTGGGCACTGCTCATTGACAGAGGGTCCACTTTATAGACGGGGGAAGCTCCTCATTGACAGGTGGCACTCCTCATTGACAGCGGGCACTCCTCATTGACTGTGGGTCCTCCACATTGACAGGGGCACTGCTTATTGACAGGGGGCACTCCTCATTGACGAGGGGGCACTCCTTATTTACATTGGCACTCCTCATTGACAGGGAGCACTCTTCAGAGACGTGGGGGCATAGCTCATTGACAGGGGTTTACTCCTCATTGACAGCGGACACTTCTCATTAACAGGGGGCACTCCTCATTGACGGGGGGTGGGGGGTGGGTGCACTCCATATTGGCCGGGGGCACTTCTCATTGACAGGGGCATTCCTCATTGACAGTGGGGCACTCCTCATTGACAGGGGGCACTCCTCATTGACAGGGTGTACTCCACTTTGACAGGAGCACTGCTTATTGACAGGGGGCAATTCTCATTGACAGCGGGCACTTCTCATTGACGGGGGCACTCCTCATTGACGGGGGGTACTCCTCATTGACAGAGGGCACTCCTCATTGACAGGGGGTACTCCTCATTGGCGTGGGCACTTCTCGTTGACAGGGGGTCCACTTCATAGGCGGGGGAAGCTCCTCATTGACAGAGGACGCTCCTCATTGACAGGGGACACTCCTCATTGTCAGGGTCATTCGTCATTGACGGGGGGCACTGCTCAATGATGGGGGGCCTCCTAATTTACAGCGGTAACTCCTCATTGACAGTGGGGCACTCCTCATTTACAGCGTTACTCCTCATTGACAAGGGGGCTCTCCTCATTGACAGGGGGCACTCCTCATTTACAGGGGGCACTCCTCAGTGACAGAGGGCACTCCGAGTTGACAGCGGGCACTCCTCATTGAAAGGGGGCAGTCCTCATTGACAGGGGGCACTCCTTCTTGACAGCAGTCACTCCTCATGGACAGGGCAAACTCATTGACAAGGGGCACTTCTCATTGACAGTGGGTACTCCACATTGACAAGGGCACTGCTTATTGACAGGGAGCACTCCTCATTGACAGCGGGCAAATCTCATTAACAGGGGGCACTCCTCATTGACGTGGGGGGTGTGCACTCCTTCTTGACCCGGGGCACTTATCATTGACAGGGGCATTCCTCATTGACGGGGTACTCCTCATTGACAGGGGGCACTCCTCATTGACAGGGGGGTCTCCTCATTGACAGGGCGCACTCCTCATTGACAGGGGGTACTCCTCATTGGCGTGGGCACTCCTCATTGACAGAGGGTCCACTTTATAGACGGGGGAAGCTCCTCATTGACAGGGGGCACTCCTCATTGACAGGGAGCACTCCTCATTGACTGTGGGTCCTCCACATTGACAGGGGCACTGCTTATTGACAGGGGGCACTCCTCATTGATGGGGGGGGGGCACTCCTTATTGACGGGGACACTCCCCATTGACAGGGAGTACTCTTCAGAGACGGGGGGGCACACCTCATTGACAGGGGGCACTCCTCATTGACAGGGGGCACTCCTCATTGACAGAGGGTACTCCACTTTGACAGGAGCACTGCTTATAGACAGGGGGCACTCCTCATAGACAGGAAGCAATCCTCATTGACGGGGTGTACTCCTCATTGACAGAGGGCACTCCTCATTGACAGGGGGTACTCCTCATTGGCGTGGGCAGTTCTCATTGACAGGGGGTCCACTTTATAGGCGGGGGAAGCTCCTCATTGACAGGGAACGCTCCTCATTGACAGGCGACACTCCTCATTGACAGGGTCATTCGTCATTGACGGGGGGCACTGCTCAATGATGGGGGGTCTCCTAATTTACAGCGGTAACTCCTCATTGACAGTGGGGCACTCCTCATTTACAGCGTTACTCCTCATTGACAAGGGGGCTCTCCTCATTGACAGGGGGCACTCCTCATTTACAGGGGGCACTCCTCAGTGACAGAGGGCACTCCGAGTTGACAGCGGGCACTCCTCATTGACAGGGGGCTCTCCTGATTGACAGGGGGCGCACCTCATTGACAGGGGGCACTCCTCATTGACAGGGGGCACTCCTCATTCAAAGGGGGAACTCCTTCTTGACAGCAGTCACTCCTCATGGACAGGGCAAACTCATTGACAAGGGGCACTTCTCATTGACAGTGGGTACTCTTCAAAAAAGGGACACTACTCATTGACAGGGGGCACTACTCATTGACGTGTGGGGGCACTCCTCATTGACGGGGGGCACTCCTCATTGACAGGGGGTACACTTTATCGACGGGGGGGGCGTTAGCTACTCATTGACAGGGGATACACGTCATTGACAGGGGGCACTCCTCATTTACAGGTTCACGCCTCATTTCCAGGGTTACTCCTCATTGACGGGGGGCACTTCTCATTTACGGGGCACGACTCATTGACACAGGGCACTCATTGTTGATAGCGGGGACTCATCATTGACAGGGGGAACTCCGCATTGACAGGGGGCAAAACCTATTGACATTGGGGCACTCCTCATTGACAGGGGGCACTCCTCATTGACAGTGGGTACTCCACATTGACAAGGGCACTGCTTATTGACAGGGGGCACTCCTCATTGACAGTGGGTACTCCACATTGACAAGGACTCTGCTTATTGACAGGGGGCACTCCTCATTGACGGGGGGGGGGGGCACTCCTTATTGACCGGGGCACTCCTCATTGACAGGGAGCACTCTTCCGAGACGGGGGGGCACACCTCATTGCCAGGGGTTTACTCCTCATTGACAGCGGGCACTTCTCATTAACAGGCGGCACTCCTCATTGACGGGGGGGGGGGGGGGTGCACTCCTTATTGACAGCGGGCACTTCTCATTAACAGGGGGCACTCCTCATTGACGGGGGGGGGGGGGCGTGCACTCCTTATTGACATCAGGCACTCCTGATTGACAGGGGGCACTCCTCATTGACAGGGGGCACTCATCATTGACAGGGGGCACTCCTCATTGACAGGGGGCACTCCTCATTGACATCACGCACTCCTAATTGACATGGGACACCCCTCATTGACAGGAAGCACTCCTCATTAACAGGGGGAACTCCTTCTTGACAGCAGTCACTCCTCATGGACAGGGCAAACTCATTGACAAGGGGCACTTCTCATTAACAGTGGGTACTCTTCATATAAGGGGGGCACTACTCATTGACAGGGGGCACTACTCATTGACGGGTGGGGCACACCTCATTGACGGGGGGCACTGCTCATTGACAGGGGGTACACTTTATAGACGGGGGGGAGCTCCTCATTGACAGCGGACACACGTCATTGACAGGGGACACTCATCATTGACAGGGGGCACTCCTCATTTACAGGGTCACGCCTCATTTCCAGGGTTACTCCTCATTGACGGTGGGCACTTCTCATTGACGGGGCACTACTCATTGACAGAGGGCACTCATTGTTGATAGCGGGCACTCCTCATTGACATGGGGCCCTCCGCATTAACTGGGGGCAAAACCCATTGACACGGGGCACTCCTCAGTGACAGGGGGCACTCCTCATTGACAGGGGGCACTCCTCATTGACAGTGGGTACTCCACATTGACAGTGGCACTGCTTACTGACAGGGGGCACTCCTCATTGACAGTGGGTACTCCACATTGACAGTGGCACTGCTTATTGACAGGGGGCAGTCCACATTGACAGGGGTCGCTCATAGTTGATAGCGGGCACTCCTCATTGACAGGGGGCACTCCGCATTGACAGAGGGCAATACCCATTGACACGGGCCACTCCTCAGTGACAGGGGGCACTCCTCATTGACAGGGGGCACTCCTCATTGACAGTGGGTACTCCACATTGACAGTGGCACTGCTTATTGACAGGGGGCACTCCTCATTGACGGGGGGGGGCACTCCTTATTGACGGGGGCACTCCTCATTGATAGGGAGCACTCTTCATTAACGGGGGGGGCACACCTCATTGACAGGGGTGTACTCCTCATTGACAGCGGGCACTTCTCATTAACAGGGGGCACTCCTCATTTACCGGGGGGGGGGGGGATGCACTCCTTATTGACCCGGGGCACTTCTCATTGACAGGGGCATTACTCATTGACAGGGGGTACTCCTCATTGACAGGGGGCACTCCTCATTTACAGGGGGTCTCCTCATTGACAGGGGGCACTCCTCATTGACAGGGGGTACTCCTCATTGGCTTGGGCACTCCTCATTGACAGAGGGTCCACTTCATAGACGGGGGAAGCTCCTCATTGACAGGGGACACTCCTCATTGACAGGGGTCATTCGTCATTGAAGGGGGGCACTGCGCAATGCTGGTGGGGACTACTAATTTACAGCGGTCACTGCTCATTGACAGTGGGGCACTCCTTATTTACTGGGTTACTCGTCATTGACAGGGGGCTCTCCTCATTGACAGGGGGCACTCCTCATTGGCAGGGGGCTCTCCTCAGTGACAGAGGGCACTCCGAGTTGACGGCGGGCACTCCGAGTTGACAGGGGGCACTCCTCATCGACAGGGGGCACTCCTCATTAACTGGGGGCACTCCTCATTGACAGTGGGCACTCCTCATTGACAGAGGGCTCTCCTCATTTTCAGCGGGCACTCCTCATTGACAGCGGCCACTCCTCGTTGACAGGGGACACACCTCATTGACAGGGGGCAGTCCACATTGACGGGGGCACTCATAGTTGATAGCGGGCACTCCTCATTGACAGGGGGCACTCCTCATTGACAGGAGGCACTCCTCATTGACAGGGGGCACTCCGCATTGACAGGGGGGCAATACCCATTCACACGGGGCACTCCTCATTGACAGGGGGCACTCCTCATTGACAGGGGGCACTTCTCATTGACAGGGGGTATTCCACATTGACAGGGGCACTGCTTATTGACAAGGGGCACTCCTCATTGACAGCGGTCACTTCTCATTGACGTGGGCACTCCTCATTGACGGGGCTACTCCTCATTGACAGGGGGCACTCCTCATTGACAGGGGGTACTCCTCATTGGCGTGGGCACTCCTCATTGACAGGGGGTCCAATCTGTAGGCGGGGGAACCTCCTCATTTACAGGGTTACTCCTCATTGACAGGGGTCATTCGTCATTGACGGGGAGCACTGCTCAATGATGGTGGGTCTCCTAATTTACAGCGGTTACTCCTCATTGACATTGGGGCACTCCTCATTGATAGGGGGCACTCCAATGGAGTGCCCCCGTCTATTGGAGTGCCCCCTGTCTATTGGAGTGCCCCCTGTCAACGGGTAGTGCCCCCTGTCTATGAGGTGTGCCCCTGTGAATGAATTGTGCCGCCTGCCAGTTCGGAGTGCGCCCTGTCAATTAGGTCTGCCCTCTGTCAATTATGATTACGCCTTGTCAATTAGGAGTGGCCACTATCAGTTAGGAGTGACCCCTATTAATAAGGAGAATCCCCTGTCAATGAGGACTTCACCCTGTTAATGAGGATTTCCCCACCGTCAATGAGGAGTGCCACCCTGTGAATGAGTAGTGCGCCTCCCCCCCCCTCCGTCTATGAAGATTCTCATCGCGTCAATGAGGAATGCCCCACCGTCAATGAGGAGTGCCCCAACATCCATGAGGAGGGCCCCACCATCAATGCGGAGTGCCCCCTGTCAAAGAGGAATGCCCCTGTCAAAGAGGAGTGCCCCCTATCAATTAGGAGTGCCCCCTGTCAATTAGGAGTGCCCCCTGTCAAAGAGGAGTGCCCCCTGTCAATTAGGAGTGCCCCTGTCAATTAGGAATGCTCCCTGTCATTTTGGAGTGCCCCGTGACAATTTGGAGTGACGCTGCCAATTAGGAGTGCCCCGTAACAATTTGGAGATCCCCTGTCAATTTGGTGTACCCCCTGTCAAATTGGACTACCCCCTGTCAATGAGCAGTGCCCCCTGGCAATTAGTAGTGCCCCCTGCCAATTCGTCGTGCACGCTGCCAATTAGGATGGCCCCTGTCAATTAGGAGTCCCCCATGTCAATTGGAGTACACCCTGTCAATTGGAGTGCTCCCTGTCAATTGGAGTGCCCCCTGTCAAATGGAGTGCCCCCTGTCTATTGGAATGCCCCCTAACAATTTGGAGATCCGCTGTCAATTTGGTGTACCCCCTGTCAAGTTGGACTACCCCCTGTCAATGAGCAGTGCCCCCTGGCAATTAGTAGTGCCCCCTGCCAATTAGTCGTGCACGCTGCCAATTAGGAGTGGCCCCTGTCAATTAGGAGTCCCCCATGTCAATTGGTGTACACCCTGTCAATTGGAGTGCCCTCTGTCGATTGGAGTGCCCCCTGTCAATTGGAGTGCCCCCTGCTATTTGGAGTGCCCCCTGTCAAATGGAGTGCCCCCGTCTATTGGAGTGCCCCCTGTCTATTGGAGTGCCCCCTGTCAACGGGTAGTGCCCCCTGTCTATGAGGTGTGCCCCTGTGAATGAAGTGTGCCGCCTGCCAGTTCGGAGTGCGCCCTGTCAATTCGTTCTGCCCTCTGTCAATTATGATTACGCCTTGTCAATTAGGAGTGGCCACTATCAGTTAGGAGTGACCCCAATTAATAAGGAGAATCCCCTGTCAATGAGGACTTCACCCTGCTAATTAGGATTTCCCCACCGTCAATGAGGAGTGCCACCCTGTGAATGAGTAGTGCGCCTCCCCCACCCCCCCTCCGTCTATGAATATTCTCATCGCGTCAATGAGGAATGCCCCACCGTCAATGAGGAGTGCCCCACCATCCATGAGGAGGGCCCCACCATCAATGCGGAGTGCCCCCTGTCAATGAGGAGTGGCCCCCGTCAGCTAGGAATGACCCCTGTCAATTAAGAGTGCCACCCTGTCAATTAGGCGTGCCCCCGTCAATGAGGGGTGTCCACGGTCACAGCGGAGTGCCCCCTGTCAAAGAGGAATGCCCCCTGTCAAAGAGGAGTGCCCCCTGTCAATTAGGAGTGCCCCCTGTCAATTAGGAGTGCCCCCTGTCAAAGAGGAGTGCCCCCTGTCAATTAGGAGTGCCCCCTGTCAATTAGGAGTGCTCCCTGTCATTTTGGAGTGCCCCGTGACAATTTGGAGTGACGCTGCCAATTAGGAGTGCCCCCTAACAATTTGCAGATTCCCCTGTCAATTTGGTGTACCCCCTGTCAAATTGGACTACCACCTGTCAATGAGCAGTGCCCCCTGGCAATTAGTAGTGCCCCCTGCCAATTAGTCGTGCACGCTGCCAATTAGGAGTGGCCCCTGTCAATTAGGAGTCCCCCATGTCAATTGGAGTACACCCTGTCAATTGGAGTGCCCTCTGTCGATTGGAGTGCCCCCTGTCAATTGGAGTGCCCCCTGTTATTTGGAGTGCCCCCTGTCAAATGGAGTGCCCCCGTCTATTGGAGTGCCCCCTGTCTATTGGAGTGCCCCCTGTCAACGGGTAGTGCCCCCTGTCTATGAGGTGTGCCCCTGTGAATGAAGTGTGCCGCCTGTCAGTTCGGAGTGCCCCCTGTCAATTAGGTTTGCCCCCTGTCAATTAGGAGGCCCCTGTCAATGAGGAATTCCCCTTGTCAATGAGAAGAGCCCCTCCCGTCAATGAGGAGTGCCCCAGCGTCAATGAGGAGTGCCGAACCGTCAATGAGGTGTGCCCCCTGTCAATGAGGAGTGGCCCACGTCACCAAGGAATGACTCCTGTCAATTAGGAGTGCCATCCTGTCAATTCGGAGTGCCCCACCGTCAATGAGGGGTGTCCAAAGTCAAAGAGGAGTACCCCCGGTCAAAGAGGAATGCCCGTTGAAAATTAGGAGTGCCGCTGTCAATTAGGAGTGCCCCCTGTCAATTAGCAGGTCCCTGTCAATGAGGAGTTCCCCTTGTCAATGAGGACAGCACTCCGGTCAATGAGGAGTACCCCCTGTCAATGAGGATCGCCCCCTGCCAATGAGGAGTGGCCCGGTCATTTTGGTGTGCCTCCTGTCAATGAGGAGTTCACCTTGTCAATGAGGAGAGCCCCTTGTCAATGAGGAGTGCCCCACCATCAATGAGGAGTGCCCAACCGTCAATAGGGCGGCACGGTAGCACAGTGGTTAGCACTGCTGCTTCACAGCTCCAGGATCCCGGGTTCGATTCCCGGCTCAGGTCACTGTCTGTGTGGAGTTTGCACATTCTCCTCGTGTCTGCGTGGGTTTCCTCCGGGTGCTCCGGTTTCCTCCCACAGTCCAAAGATGTGCGGGTTAGGTTAATTGGCCAGGTTAAAAATTGCCCTTAGAGTCCTGGGATGTGTAGGTTAGAGGGATTAGCGGGTAAATATGTGGGGGTAGGGCCTATGTAGGATTGTGGACGGTGCAGACTCGATGGGCCGAATGGCCTCCTTCTGCACTGTAGGGAATCTATGATTCTATGAGGAGTGCCCCCTGTCAATAAGGAGTGGCCCCCGTCACCTAGGAATGACCCCTGTCAATTAGGAGTGCCACCCTGTCAATTAGGAATGCCCTCCGTCAATGAGGGGTGTCCACTGTCAAGGAGGATTGCCCCCTGTCAACGAGTTGTGCCCCCTGTCAATTAGGAGTGCCCCCTGCCAATTAGGAGTGCCCCGTGTCAATGAGGAGCGCCTCTGTCAATGAGGAGTGCCCCCTGTCAATGAGGAGTACCCCTGGTCAATGAGAAGTGCCCCCTATCAATTAATAGTGCCCCACCGTCATTTAGGGGAGCCCCCTGTCATTTAGAAGTGCCCCGTGTCAAAAAGAGAGCCCCCTGTCAATTCGAAGTGCCGCCTGTCAATTTGGAGCGTCCCCGGTCAATGAAGACTTCACCCTGTCATTGACGAGTGCCCCACCGTCAATGAGGGGTGTCCCCCCCCCCCTCGTCTGTGAATGAGTAGTGCCCGCCCCGTCAATGAGGATTCCCCCCACGTCAATGAGGAGTGCCCCCCTCCCGCCCCCGTCAATGAGGAGTGCCACAACGTCAATGAGGAGTGCCGCACCACCCATGAGGAGAGCCCCACCATCAATGCGGAGTGCCCCCTGTCAGTGAGGAGTGTACCCTGTCAATGAGGAGTGCCTCCTGTCGATTCGGACTATCCCCTGTCAATTAGGAGTGCCCCCTGTCAATTAAGAGTACCCGCTTGCAATTAGGAGTGCCGCTTGTCAGTTAGGAGCTCCCACTGTCAATTAGGAGTGCCCCCTGTCAATTAGGAGTGCTCCCTGTCATTTTGGAGTGCCCCGTGACAATTTGGAGTGACGCTGCCAATTAGGAGTGCCCCCTGACAATTTGGAGATCCCCTGTCAATTTGGTGTGCCCCCTGTTAAATTGGAGTACCCCCTGTCAATATGCAGTGCCCCCGGCAATTAGTATTGCCCCCTGCCAATTAGTAGTGCCCGCTGCCAATTAGGAGTGGCCTCTGTCAATTAGGAGTCCCCCATGTCAATTGGAGTACACCCTGTCAATTGGAGTGCCCCCTGTCGATTGGAGTGCCCCCTGTCAAATGGAGGGCCCCCCGTCTATTGGAGTCCCCGCTGTCTATTGGAGTGCCCCCTGTCAACGGGTAGTGCCCCCTGTCTATGAGGTGTGTCCCCTGTCTAATCCTCTGATCATCTTGTATGCCTCTATTAAGTCACCTATTAACCATCTTCTCTCTAACGAAAACAACCTCAAGTCCCTCAGCCTTTCCTCATACGATTTTCCCACCATACCAGGCAACATCCTGGTAAATCTCCCCTGCACCCTTTCCTACGCGTCCACATCTTTCCTATTATACGGCGACCAGAACTGTACGCAATTCTCCAAGCACGGCCGCACCAGAATTTTGTACAGTTGCAACATGACCTCCTGGCTCCGAAGCTCAATCCCTCCACCAATCAAAGCTAACACACCGTACGCCCCATGTCAATGAGGTGTGCCCCCTTTCAATGAGTAGAGCCCCCTGTCAATAAGGAGTGCACCCTGTCAGGGTGTCAACTGTCAATTAGGAGAGCCCCTGTAAAAGAGGAGTGCCCCCTGTCAACCAGGAGTGACTCCTGTCAAGTCTCAGTGCCCCCTGTCAATTAGGAGTGGCCCCCGTCATTTAGGAGTGACCCCTGTCAATTTGGAGTGCCCGCTGTCAATAAGGAGTTCCCCCTTTCAATGAGGAGTGCACCCTGTCAATTACGAGTACCCGCTGTCAATTAGCTGTGCCCCCTGTCAATTAGGACTGCCCCTGCCAATTCCGACTGCCCCCTGCCTATTAGGAGTGTCCCCTGCCAATGACGTGTGCCCCCTGCCAATTAGGAGTCCCCCATGTCAATTGGAGTCCGCCTGTCAATTGCAGTGCTCCCTGTCAATTGGACTGCCCCCTGCCAATTCCGAGTGCCCCAGCCTATTTGGAGTGCCCCGGCCAATGACGTGTGCCCCCTGCCAACTAGGAGTCCTCCATGTCAATTGGAGTCCCCCTGTCAATTGCAGTGCGCCCTGTCAATTGGAGTACCCTCTGTCAATTAGTTGCACCCGCACTGTCAAAGAGGAGTTTCCACTGTCTATGAGGAGTGCCCCCTGTCAATGAAGAATGCCCCCTGTCAATGAGCAGTGCCCCCGTCAATGAGCAGTGCCCGCTGTCAATGCGGAGTGCCGCCTGTCAATTAGGAGTGGTTCCCCTTATTAGGAGTGACTCCTAGTCAATGATTAGTGCCCCACCGTCAATGGTGAGGGCCCCCTGACAATGAGGAGTGCCCCCCGACAATTAGGTGTGCCCCCGATCAACCTGGAGTTCCGCCTGTCAATTTGGAGTGCCCCCTGTTAATTATTCGTGCCCCCAGTCAATTTGGACTGCCCCCTGCGAATGATGAGTGCCCCCTCATTGATAGGGTGCACTCCTTATTAGCATGGGGGACTCCTAATTGACCGGGGCCACTCCTAATTGACAGGGGGAGCTCCTAATTGACAGGGGAAGCCCCTAATTGAAAGGGGGCACTCTAAATTTACAGGGGAGACTCTTAATTGACAAGGGGCACTCCTAATCGACAGGGGCTACTCCTCATGGACAGTTGGCACTCCTCTTTGACAGGGGGCAATCCTCATTAACAGGGGCACTCCTAATCGACTGGGGCCACTCCTCATGGACAGTGGGCACAGCTCTTTTACAGGGGGCAATCCTAATTGGCAGCAGTCACTCCTAATTGGCAGGGGGCATTCCTAACTGACAGGGGGAGGTCCTAATTGACAAGCAGCACTCCTACTTGACAGGGCGCACTCCTAATTGACAGGGGGCAATCCAAATTGTAAGGGGACACTCCTCATTGACAGTGGAGGACTCCTCATTGACAGTGGAGCACTCCTCATTGACAGGGGCACACCTCATTGACAGGGGCACTCCTCATTGACAGGGGGCACTCATCATTGACAGGGGGTACTCCTCAATGACAGGGGTCACTCCTAACTGGCAGTGGTCACTCCTAATTGACAAGGGGCACTCCTAATTGACAGGGGGTAATCCTAATTGACAGGGGGCAATCCAAATTGAAAGTGGGCACTCCTAATAGACGGGGGCAGTCCTCATTGACAGGGGGTACTCCTCATTGACAGCGGGCACTCTTAATTGACATGGGGCACTCCTAATTGGCATGGGGCATTCCTCATTGACAGGGGGCACTCTTGAATGTCAGAGTTGTCAACTCCCAATTGACAGGGGGCTCTCCAAATTGACACGGGACACTGCACATTGACGGGTGGGGGGGCATCACTATTCGAAAGGGGTCACTCCTAATTGTCCGGGGCCACTCCTAATTGACAGGGGGAGCTCCTAACTGCCACGGGAAGACAGTAATTGAAAGGGGGCACTACAAATTTACAGGGGAGACTCTTAATTGACAGGGGGTACTTCTAATCGACAGGGGCACTCCTCGTGGGCAGTGGGCACTCCTCATTGACTGGGGGCAGTCCTGATTGACAGGGGAACTGCAATCAAAGGGGCCTCCTAAACAGGAGGCCCCCTCCTAGACAGGGGGAAATCCTAAATCTCGGGGGACACTGCTCATTGACCGGGGGCACTCCTCATTGACAGGGGCACTCCTAATTGACAGGGGGCATTCCTTATTGACAGCGGGCACTCCTTATTGATAGGGGGTACTTCAAATTGGCAGGGGGCATTTCAATAGACATGCGGCACTCCTCATTGACAGGGGGCACTCCTAATTGACAGGGGGCACTTTTCATTGACAGGGGGCACTCCGAATTGAAACGGATCACTCCTAATTGACAAGGGGCACTCCTAATTGAAAGGGGGCACTCTTAACAGGCAGCGGAATGTCCTAATTGACAGGGGACACTCATAATCGACGGGGGGGGGGGGGGGGCACTCCGAATCGCCAGTGGGAATTGCGCATTGACAGGGGGCACTCCTCATTGACAGGGGGCTCTCCTCATTGACAGGGGGGATTCTTCATTGACAGGGTCCTCCAAATTGGCAAGGGGCACTCCTCATTGAAAGCGGGCACTCCTCATCAGCATGGGGCACTCCTAATTGACATGTGGGACTCCGAATTGATATGGGGCATTCTTCATTGACAGGGGGCACTCCTTATTGACAGGGGCACTCGTCATTGACAGGGGACACTCCTCATTGAGAGGGGACACTCCTCGTTGACATGGGGCACTCCTCATTGACAGCGGGGCACTCCTCATTGACAGTGGGGCACTCCCCATTGACAGGAGTCACCGCTAGGTGGCAGGAGGCACGTCTGATTGACAGGGGGCACTCCTTATTGACGGTGGGGCACTCCTCGTCGACGGTGGGGCACTCCTCATTGACGGGGGGGGGGGCACTCCTCATTGACAAGGGGAACTCCAAATTCACAGGGCCCTCCTAATTGACAGGGGGCACTCCTACTTCACAGAGGGCACTCCAGATTCTCGGGGGACACTACTCATTGACATGGGGCATCCCAAATTCGGATGGAGCACTCCTTATTGACAGGGGGCACATCAAATTGACAGTGGGCACTCCAAAAGACATGGGCCAATCCTCATTTGCAGGGTGCACTCCTAATTGACACGGGATCTCCAAATTGACAATGGACACTCCTAATTGAAAGGGGGCAATCCTAACAGGCAGGGGAGTGTCCTAATTGACAGGGGGCACTTCTCATGGATATTGGGCTTTCCTCATTTACAGGGTGCACTCCTCATTGGTAGGGGGTACTCCTAATTGACAGGGGCACACCTCATTGACAGGGGCAATCCTCATTGACAGGGGGCACTCTTCATTGACAGGGGGTACTCCTCATTGACAGGGGTCACTCCTAAGTGGCAGTGGTCACTCCTAATAGACAAGGGGCACTCCAAATTGACAATGGACACTCCTAATTGAAAGGGGGCAATCCTAACAGGCAGGGGAGTGTACTAATTGACAGGGAGCACTCCTCATTGACAGGGGGCACTCCTCATTGACAAGGGGCACTCCTAATTGAAATGGGGTATTACTCATTGACAGGGGGCATTCCTCATTGACGGGGGGCACTCCTCAATGACAGGGAGCACTCCAAATTAAAAGGGTTCACTCCTATTTCACAGGGCCCACTAATAATTGACAGGGGGGCTCCAAATTGTGAAGGGACACTCCTAATTGAAAGGGGGCACTCCTAACAGAGAGGGGAGACTCCTAATTGACAGGGGGCACTCCACATGGACAGTGGGCATTCCTCATTCACAGGGGGCACTCCTCATTGACAGGGGGCACTCCTCATTGACAAGGGCACTCCTCATTGACGGGGGGCACTCCTAATTGGCAACGGTCACTCCTAATTGGCAGGTGTGACTCCAAATTGACGGAGGTCCCTCCTAGGTGACAGGGGGCACTCCTTATTGAGAGGGGGCACTCCTCGTTGACGGTGGTTCACTTCTCATTGACAGTGGGGTGCACTCCTCATTGACGGGGACGCACTCGTCATTGACAGGGGGCACTCTTCATTGGCAGGGGGTTCTCCTCATTGACAGTGGACGTTCCTAATTGGCAGGGGGCAATGCTCATTGACATGGGGCACTCGTCATTGACAGGGGGCACTTCTCATTGACAGGGGGCATTCCACATTGAGGGGGGGCACTCTTGATTGACAGGTAGCATTCCTAATTGACAGGAGGGATTCCTATTTGAAACGGGACGATAGTCATTGATGGGGGGCACTCCAAATTGAAAGGGGTCACTCCTAATAGACCAGGGCCACTCCTAATTGACAGGGGAAAATCCTAGTTGACAAGGGGCACTCCTAATTGAAGGGGGGCACTCCAGACTGACAGTCGAGACTCCAAATTGACAGTGGGCACTCCTAAACGACAGGGGGCACTCCTCATGGATAGTGGGCACTCCTCGTTGACAGAGGGCACTCCGCATTGTCAGGGGAACTCCTCATTGACAGGGGGCACTCCTAAATGGCAGCAATCACTCCTAATTGGCAGGGGTCACTCCTAATTGGCAGGGGGCATTCCTAACTGACAAGGTAGCTCCTAATTGACAAGCGGCACTCCTACTTGACAGGGCGCACTCCTAATTGACAGGGCGCACTCCTAATTGACAGGGAGCAATCCAAATTGAAAGGGGACACTCCTCATTGACAGGGGCAATCCTCATTGACAGGAGGCACTCTTCATTGTCAAGGGGTATTCCTCATTGACAGGGGTCACTCCTAATTGGCAGTGGGCAATCCTAATTGACATGGGGCACTCCTAATTGACATGAGGCATTCCTCATTAAGAGGGGGCACTCCTGATGTACAGGGGGCACTCCTAATTGACACGGGACACAACTCATTGACGGGGGGGGCATCACTAATTGAAAGGGGTCACTCCTAAATGACCGGGGCCACTCCTAATTGACAGAGGGAGCTCCTATTTGACAGGGGGTATCACTCATTGACAGGGGCACTCCTCATTGCCAGGGGGAAGTCCTCATTGACAGGGGCCACTCCCCATTGACAGCGGCACTCCTCATTGACAGGAGCACTCCTCATTGACGGGAGGCACTCCTAAATGGCAGCGGTCACTCCAAATTGGCAGGGGCCACTCCTAATTGGCAGGGGGCATTACTAACTGACAGGGGGAGCTCCTAATTGGCAAGTGGCACTCCTACTTGACAAGGGGCACGCCTAATTGACAGGGGGCAATCCAAATTGAAAGGGGTAACTCCACATTGACGGGGGGCACTCCTCATTGACAGGTGCACTCCTCATTGACAGGGGCACTCCTCATTGACAGGGGGCACACTTGATTGACAGGGGGTACTATTCATTGACAGGGGTCACTCCTAATTGGCAGTGGGCAATCCTAATTGACTTGGGGCACTCTTAATTGACATGGGGCATTCCTCATTAACAGGGGGCACTCCTGATGTAGAGGGGGCACTCCAAATTGACAGGGGGCACTCCAAATTCACACGGGACACTACTCATTGACGGGGGGGGGGGGGGGGCGGGGGGCATCACTAATTGAAAGGGATCACTCCTAAATGACCGGGGCCACTCCTAATTGACAGAGGGAGCTCCTAATTGATAGGGGAAGCCCCTAATTGAAAGGGGGCACCCGAAACTTACAGGGGAGACTCTTAATTGACAGGGTGCACTCCTAATCGACAGGGGCCTCTCTTCATGGACAGCGGGCACTCCTCATTGACAGGGGCACTCCTCCTTGACAGGGGGCACTCCTCATTGACAGGGGGCACTCCTAATTGCCATGGGGCACTCCTAAATGAAATGGGGTATTATTCATTTACACGGGGCATTCCTCATTGACGGGGGGCACTCCTGATTGACAGGGAGCACTCCAAATTAAAAGGGTTCACTCCTATTTCACAGTGCCCCCTGTCAATGAGGAGTACCCCTGGTCAATGAGAAGTGTCCCTATCAATTAATAGTGCCCCACCGTCATTTAGGGGAGCCCCCTGTCATTTAGAAGTGCCCCGTCTCAAAAGGAGAGCCCCCTGTCAATGAGGAGTGCCCCCTGTCAATTAGGAGAGCCCCCTGTCAATTCGAAGTGCCGCCTGTCAATTTGGAGCGTCCCCGGTCAATGAAGACTTCACCCTGTCATTGACGAGTGCCCCACCGTCAATGAGGGGTGTCCCCCCCCCCCTCGTCTGTGAATGAGTAGTGCCCGCCCCGTCAATGAGGATTCCCCCTACGTCAATGAGGAGTGCCCCCCTCCCCCCCCGTCAATGAGGAGTGCCACAACGTCAATGAGGAGTGCCGCACCACCCATGAGGAGAGCCCCACCATCAATGCGGAGTGCCCCCTGTCAGTGAGGAGTGTACCCTGTCAATGAGGAGTGCCTCCTGTCGATTTGGACTATCCCCTGTCAATTAGGAGTGCCCCCTGTCAATTAAGAGTACCCGCTTGCAATTAGGAGTGCCGCTTGTCAGTTAGGAGCTCCCATTGTCAATTAGGAGTGCCCCCTGTCAATTAGGAGTGCTCCCTGTCATTTTGGAGTGCCCCGTGACAATTTGGAGTGACGCTGCCAATTAGGAGTGCCCCCTGACAATTTGGAGATCCCCTGTCAATTTGGTGTGCCCCCTGTTAAATTGGAGTACCCCCTGTCAATGAGCAGTGCCCCCGGCAATTAGTATTGCCCCCTGCCAATTAGTAGTGCCCGCTGCCAATTAGGAGTGGCCTCTGTCAATTAGGAGTCCCCCATGTCAATTGGAGTACACCCTGTCAATTGGAGTGCCCCCTGTCGATTGGAGTGCCCCCTGTCAAATGGAGGGCCCCCCGTCTATTGGAGTCCCCGCTGTCTATTGGAGTGCCCCCTGTCAACGGGTAGTGCCCCCTGTCTCTGAGGTGTGTCCCCTGTCTAATCCTCTTATCATCTTGTATGCCTCTATTAAGTCACCTATTAACCATCTTCTCTCTAACGAAAACAACCTCAAGTCCCTCAGCCTTTCCTCAGACGATTTTCCCACCATACCAGGCAACATCCTGGTAAATCTCCCCTGCACCCTTTCCTACGCGTCCACATCTTTCCTATAATACGGCGACCAGAACTGTACGCAATTCTCCAAGCACGGCCGCACCAGAGTTTTGTACAGTTGCAACATGACCTCCTGGCTCCGAAGCTCAATCCCTCCACCAATCAAAGCTAACACACCGTACGCCCCATGTCAATGAGGTGTGCCCCCTTTCAATGAGTAGAGCCCCCTGTCAATAAGGAGTGCACCCTGTCAGGGTGTCAACTGTCAATTAGGAGAGCCCCTGTAAAAGAGGAGTGCCCCCTGTCAACCACGAGTGACTCCTGTCAAGTCTCAGTGCCCCCTGTCAATTAGGAGTGGCCCCCGTCAATTAGGAGTGACCCCTGTCAATTTGGAGTGCCCGCTGTCAATAAGGAGTTCCCCCTTTCAATGAGGAGTGCACCCTGTCAATTACGAGTACCCGCTGTCAATTAGCTGTGCCCCCTGTCAATTAGGACTGCCCCTGCCAATTCCGACTGCCCCCTGCCTATTAGGAGTGTCCCCTGCCAATGACGTGTGCCCCCTGCCAATTAGGAGTCCCCCATGTCAATTGGAGTCCGCCTGTCAATTGCAGTGCTCCCTGTCAATTGGACTGCCCCCTGCCAATTCCGAGTGCCCCAGCCTATTTGGAGTGCCCCGGCCAATGACGTGTGCCCCCTGCCAACTAGGAGTCCTCCATGTCAATTGGAGTCCCCCTGTCAATTGCAGTGCGCCCTGTCAATTGGAGTACCCTCTGTCAATTAGTTGCACCCGCACTGTCAAAGAGGAGTTTCCACTGTCTATGAGGAGTGCCCCCTGTCAATGAAGAATGCCCCCTGTCAATGAGCAGTGCCCCCGTCAATGAGCAGTGCCCGCTGTCAATGCGGAGTGCCGCCTGTCAATTAGGAGTGGTTCCCCTTATTAGGAGTGACTCCTAGTCAATGATTAGTGCCCCACCGTCAATGGTGAGGGCCCCCTGACAATGAGGAGTGCCCCCCGACAATTAGGAGTGCCCCCGATCAACCTGGAGTTCCGCCTGTCAATTTGGAGTGCCCCCTGTCAATTATTCGTGCCCCCAGTCAATTTGGACTGCCCCCTGCGAATGATGAGTGCCGCCTGTCAATTAGGAGGCCTCTGTCAATGAAGGGTTCCACTTGTCAATGAGTAGTGGCCCCCGTCAATGAGGAGTGCCCCCCGTCAATGAGGAGTCCCCCACCTTCAATGGGGAGTGCCCCCTGTCAATGAGGAGTGCCCTCCTGTAACCTAGGAGTGAACCCTGTCAATTAGGAGTGCCCCCCAGTCAATGAGGAGTGCCCCCCCCCCTTTCCAGGAGGAGAGTCCACTGTCAATGAGGAGTGCCCCCTTTCAATTAGGAGTTCGCCTTATTAATTAGGAGCTCCCCCTGTCAGTTAGGAGTGCCCCCTGTTCAAAAGGAGTGCCCCCTGTCAATAAGGAGTGCACCTTGTCAGTGTGGAGTGCCCCCTGTCAATGAGGAGTGCCCCCTTTCAATGAGGGGTGCCCCCAGTCAATGAGGAGTGCACCCTGTCAATTAGGAGTGCCCCCTGTCAAATAGGAGTGCCCCCTGTAAATTTGGAGTACCCCCTTTTAATTAGGAGTGCCCCTTGTCAATTTGGAGCTCCCCCTGACAGTTCCGAGTCCTCCCTGTCAAGTAGGAGTGCCCCCTGTCACTTTGGGTTGCCCCCTGTCAATTAGACGTGACCCCTGACAATTAGGAGTGCCCCTGTAAATTTGGAGTACCCCCTGACAATTAGCTGTGCCCCCTGTCAATTAGGACTGCCCCTGCCAATTCCGAGTGCCCCCTGCCGATTTGGAGTGTCCCCTGCCAATGACGTGTGCCCCCTGCCAATTAGGAGTCCCCCGTGTCAATTGGAGTCCGCCTGTCAATTGCAGTGCTCCCTGTCAATTGGAGTGCCCCCTGTCAATTAACTGTACCCCCACTGTCAAAGAGGGGGATCCACTGTCTATGAGGAGTGCCCCCTGTCAATGAAGAGTGCCCTCTGTCAATGAGCAGTGCCCACTTCAATGAGGGGTGCCCACTGTCAATGAGGAATGCCTCCTGTCAATGAGGAGTACCCTATGTCAATGAGGAGTGCCCCATGTCAATGAGGAGTGCCCCCTTTCAATGAGTAGAGCCCCATCTCAATAAGGAGTGCCCCCTGTCAATGAGGAGTGTCCCATGTCAATTAGGAGCGCCCCCTGTCAATTAGGAGTACCCACTTTCAATTAGGAGAGCCCCTTGTTAATAAGGATTTCCCCCTGTCAGGTAGGAGTGCCCCCTGTCAAATTGGAGTGCCCACTGTCAATTTGGAGTTCCCCTGTCAATTTGGATTACACCCTGTCAACCAGTCGTGCCCCCTGTCAATTAAGACTGCCCCCTGCCAATTACGAGTGCCCCCTGACTATTAGGAAAGCTCTCTGCCAATGAGGAGTGCCCTCTGTCACTTTGGAGTCCCCCATGTCAATTGCAGTCCCCCCTGTCAATTGAAGTGCCCCCTGTCAATTGGAGTGTCCCCTCTCAATTGGAGTGCCGCCTGTCAATAAGGAGTGCCCCCTGTCAATTCGGACGCCCCTGTCAATGCGGAGTTCCCCTTGTCAATGTGGAGTCCCCCCCCTCCACCGCGTCAATGACGAGTGACCCACCGTCAATGAGGAGTGACCCCTAGTCAATGAGTAGTGCCCCACCATCAATGCGGAGTGCCCCTGACAATGAGGAGTGGCCCCCGTCAAAGAGGAGTGATCCCTGTCAATTTGGAGTGCCCCCCCTTCAATTAGGAGTGCCCCCTTTCAATGAGGGCTGTCGCCTGTCAATTAGGAGAGCCCCTGTAAAAGAGGAGTGCCCCCTGTCAATTAGGAGTGACTCCTGTCAATTCGGAGCCCCCCCTTCAATTAGGAGTGCCCCCTTTCAATGAGGGTTGTCGCCTGTCAATTAGGAGAGCCCCTGTAAAAGAGGAGTGCCCCCTGTCAATTAGGAGTGACTCCTGTCAATTCGGAGTGCCCCCTGTCAATTAGGAGTGGCCCCCGTCAATTAGGAGTAACCCCTGTCAATTTGGAGTGCCCGCTGTAAATAAGGCGTTCCCCCTTTCAATGAGGAGTGCACCCTGTCAATTAGGAGTGCCCCCTGTCAAATAGGCGTGCCCCCTGTCAATTAGGACTGCCCCCTGCCAATTCCGAGTGCCCTCTGCCTATTAAGAGTGCCCCCTGCCAGTGACGTGTACCCCATGCCAATTAGGAGTCCCCCATGTCCATTGGAGTCCCCCATGTCAATTGGAGTGCCCCCTGTCAATAAGCTGTACCACCTCTGTCAAAGAGGAGTGTGCACTGTCTATGAGGATTGCCCCCTGTCAATGAAGTGTGCCCCCGTCAATGAGCAGTGCCCCCGTCAATGATGAGTGCCCGCTGTCAATGCGGAGTGCCGCCTTTCAATAAGGATTGGCCCCCGTCAATTAGGAGAGACCCCTCGTCAATGAGGAGTGCCCCACCGTTAATGGTGAGCGCCCCCTGTCAATGAGGAGTGCCCCCTGACAATTAGGAGTGCCCCCGGTCAACCTGGAGTTCCGCCTGTCAATTTGGAGTGCCCCCTGTCAATTAGTCGTGCCCCCAGTCAATTTGGACTGCCCCCTGCGAATGATGAGTGCCCCTGTCAATTAGGAGGCCTCTGTCAATGAGCCGTTCCCCTTGTCAATGAGGAGTGGCCCCCGTCAATGAGGAGTTCCCCACCTTCAATGAGGAGTGCCCCCCGTCAATGAGGAGTCCCCCACCGTCAATGGTGAGCGCCCCCTGTCAATGAGGAGTGCCCCCTGACAATTTGGAGTGCCCCCGGTCAACCTGGAGTTCCGCCTGTCAATTTGGAGTGCCCCCTGTCAATTAGCCATGCCCCCAGTCACTTTGGACTGCCCCCTGCGAATGATGAGTGCCCCTGTCAATTAGGAGGCCTCTGTCAATGAGGCGTTTCCCTTGTCAATGAGGAGTGGCCCCCGTCAATGAGGAGTTCCCCACCTTCAATAAGGAGTGCCCCCCGTCAATGAGGAGTCCCCCACCGTCAATGGTGAGCGCCCCCTGTCAATGAGGAGTGCCCCCTGACAATTTGGAGTGCCCCCGGTCAATCTGGAGTTCCGCTTGTCAATTTGGAGTGCCCCCTGTCAATTAGTCATGCCCCCAGTCAATTTGGACTTCCCCCTGCGAATGATGAGTGCCCCCTGTCAATTAGGAGGCCTCTGTCAATGAGGCGTTCCCCTTGTCAATGAGGAGTGGCCCCGTCAATGAGGAGTTCCCCACCGTCAATGAGGAGTCCCCCATTGTCAATGGGGAGTGCCCCCTGTCAATGAGGAGTCCCCCACCGTCAATGGGGAGTGCCACCTGTCAATGAAGAATGCCCTCCTGTAACCTAGGAGTGAACCCTGTCAATTAGAAGTGCCCCCCAGTCAATGAGGAGTGCCCCCCCTTTCAACGAGGAGAGTCCACTGTCAATGAGGAGTGCCCCCTTTCAATTAGGAGTTCACCTTATTAATTAGGAGCTCCCCCTGTCAGTTAGGTGTGCCCCCTGTCAAAAAGGAGTGCTCCCTGTCAATAAGGAGTGCACCGTGTCAGTGAGGAGTGCCCCCTGTCAATTTGGAGTGCCCCCTGTCAATTAGGACTGCCCCCTATCAATAAAGAGTACCCCCCTTCAATTAGGAGAGTCCCCTGTCAACGAGGAGTGCCCCCTGTCAATGAGGAGTGCCCCCTTTCAATGAGGGGTGCCCCCTGTCAATGCGGAGTGCACCCTGTCAATGAGGAGTGCCCCCTGTCAATGAGGAGTGCACCCTGTCAATGAGGAGTCCCCCCTGTCGATTAGGAGTACTCCCTGTCAGTTCGTAGTGCCCCCTGTCAATTAAGAGTACTCCCTTGCAATTCGGAGTGTCGCTTGTTAGTTCGGAGCTCCCACTGTCAGTTAGGAGTGCCCCCTGTCAATTTGGAGTTCCCCCTGTCAATTTGGAGTTCCCTATCAAATTGGAGTACCCCTGTCAATTAGCAGTGCCCCCTGGCAATTAGTAGTACCCCCTGCGAATTAGTAGTGCCCACTGCCAATTAGGAGTGGCCCCTGTTAATTCGGAGCCCCCATGTCAATAGGAGTACCCCCTGTCAACTGGAGTGCCCCCTGTCAATTGATGTACCCCCTGTCTATTGGAGTGGCCGCTGTCAATGAGGAATGCCCCATGTCAATTAGGAGTGCTTCATGTCAATGAGGAGGGCCCCCTGTCAATGAGGAGTGCCCCCTGTGAATGAGGTGTGACCCCTGTCAATGAAGTGTGCCACCTTTCAATTAATAGTGTCCCCTGTCAATTAGGTCTGCCCTCTGTCAATTAGGATTGCGCCTTGTCAATTAGGAGTGGCCCCTATCAATTAGGAGTGCCCGCTGTCAATTAGGAGAGCCCCCTGTCAATGAGGACTTCACCCTGTCAATGAGGATTGCCCCACCGTCAATGAGGAGTGCCACCCTATGAATGAGTGGTGTCCTCCCCCCCGCCCCACCGTCTATGATGATTCCTCCCACGTCAATGAGGAGTGCCCCCACGTCAATGAGGAGTGCCCCTTGTCAATGAGGATTGCCCCCTGTCAATGATGAGTGCCCCCTGTCATTGAGGAGTGTCCCATGTGAATGAGGAGTGCCCCCTTTCAATGAGGGAGCAAATATCCTGGCTGGGAGTTTTGCAAGAGTGTTTCGGCAGGATTTAAGCTAGTGTGGCAGGAGGGTGGGGAACAAAGCAGTAGGTCAGTAAATACTGAGGCCGGGGTTGAGCTGGGGGGCAGGGCAAGGCTAGCTAAAAAGAGAAGCACTCTGGAGGAGGATGACCTGAGTGGGCCTGGAGGTCTGGAGTGCATCTGCTTCAATGCGAGGAGCGTAACGGGTAAAACAGTCGAAGTTAGGGCATTAATGCTTATGCGGAATTTGGATGTGGTTGAGGTGACGGAAATTTGGTTAAAAGAAGGACAGGACTGGCATCTGAATATTCCGGGCTATCATTTTTTTAGGCGAGACAGAGGAGGGGTAAAAAATGTGGGGGAGTAGCGAAATTAGTTAAGGAGCATATTACCGCGGTGCAGAGGGTAGACAACTTAGAGGGGTCATGTACTGAGTCGCTGTGGGTGGAACTCAGAAACAGGAAGGGTGCAGTCACTCTGCTGGGGGTGTACTACAGACCACGCAACAGCCCACGGGAAGTGGAGGAAAGGATCTGTCAGGAGATTCTGGATAGGTGCAGATAAATAGGGTTGTTGTAGTTGGGGACTTCAATTTCCCTGCCACAGACTGGAAAGTGCTTAGAGCAGGGGGTCCGGACGGGGAGGGATCTGTAAAATGCGTACTGGAAGGTTCTTTGGCACAGTTTGTAGATAGCCTGACTAAAGAGTGGGCTTTACTGGACCAAGTTCTGGGAAATGAGCCCAGTCAGGTCGTCAGAGTTTCGGTAGGGCAACATGTGGCAAATGGTGACCACAACTCTGTTAACTTTAGGATAGTAATGGACAAGGATGAGTGCTGTCCTACGGGCAGGGTGCTAAATTGGAGGAAGGCTAATTATAGCCGGATTAGGCAGGACTTGGTGGATGTTGATTGGGAGAGGATGTTCGAGGGTAAGTCCGCGTCTGGCATGTGGGAGTCTTTGAAGGAACTATTGATGAGGCTGCAGGATAGGCATGTGGCTGTAAAAAGGAAAGAAAGGAAAGGTAGAATTCGAGAGCCGTGGATTACCAGGGAAATTGAGGATCTGAATGAAATGAAAAGGGAGGCGAACGTTCAGTCCAGGCAACAGAAAACAGATGGAGCTCTGGAGGAATACAGAGAGAGTCGGAAAGATCACAAACGGGGAGTTAGAAGGGCAAAGAGCGGTGACGAAATGTTCTTGGCAGGCAGGATTAAGGAGAATCCTAAGGCATTCTATTCATACGTTAGGAACAAAAGAGTTGTCAGGGAGAAAATCGGACATCTCAGGAACAAAGGAGGGGAATTATGCTTAGAACCCAAGGGAATAGGGGAGACCGTAAATGAATACTTTGCATCGGTATTCACGAAGGAGAGGGGCGTGTTAACCGGGAGTGTCTCGGAGGGAGGTGTTGACCCGTTAGAGAAAATCTCCATTACAAGAGAGGAAGTGTTAGGTTTTTTAGTGAACATTAAAACTGACAAAGCCCCAGGGCGTGATGGCATCTATCCTCGACTGCTCAGGGAGACGAGAGATGAAATTGCTGGGCCTCTGACGGAAATCTTTGTCGCTTCTTTGGACACGGGTGAGGTCCCTGAGGATTGGAGGATAGCGAATGTGGTCCCGTTGTTTAAGAAGGGTAGCAGGGATAACCCAGGAAATTATAGGCCGCTGAGCTTGACGTCCGTGGTAGGGAAGTTGTTGGAGATGATTGTATGTGCATTTAGAACGAAACAATCTCATTAGTGACAGACAGCATGGTTTTGTAAGAGGGTGGTCGTGCCTTACAAATTTGGTGGAGTTAGTGGAGGAAGTGACAAAAACGGTTGATGAAGGAAGGGCCGTCGATGTCGTCGATATAGATTTCAGTAAGGCATTTGACAAAGTCCCACATGGCAGGGTGGTTAAGAAGGTTAAGGCTCATGGGATACAAGGAGAAGTGGCTAGATGGGTGGAGAACTGGCTTGGCCATAGGAGACAGAGGGCAGTGGTCGAAGCGTTTTTTGCGGCTGGAGGTCTGTGACCAGTGGTGTTCCGCAGGGCTCTGTACTGGGGCCTCTGCTATTTGTGATATATATAAATGATTTAGAAGAAGGTGTAACTGGTGTAATCAGCAACTTTGCGGATGACACGAAGATGGCTGGACTTGCAGATAGCGAAGAGCATTGTCGGGCAATACAGCAGGATATAGATAGGCTGGATAATTGGGTGGAGAGGTGGCAGATGGAGTTCATTCCGGATTAATGCGAAGCGTTGCATTTTGGAAGAAATAATGTAGGGAGGAGTTATACAATAAATGGCAGCGTCGTCAGGAGAATAGAAACACAGAGGGACCTCGGTGTGCAAGTCCACAAATCCTTGAAGGTGGCAACACAGGCGGAGAGGGTAGTGAAGAAGGTATATGGTATGCTTGCCTTTATCGAACGGAGTACAGAGAATAAAAGCTGGAATCTGATGATGCAGCTGTATAGAACGCTGGTTCGGACACATTTGGAGTACTGCGTGCAGGTTAGATGGATTGGACATGATAATTTAACCCATGGTGTCCAAATATGTGAGTAAGTTGGATTAGCCATGGTAAACGTGCAAGGTTATGAGCACAGGGTTGTGGAGTAAGCGTGGGAAAGATGCTCTATCTGAGAGTCGGTGCAGACTCGATGGGATGAATGGCCTGCTTCTGCACTCTGGGGATTCAATGGTTTCTATCGTTGTTTAATTTCATTGTTCCTGAAATTTCTTGCTTTCCCGAAAAGGTCAAGAGAGCTTTTTTACTCCAATCCATTTGAAAACTAGCCGCCCCTGAGCTAACAGATCCGACTATCCAGGACAAGTGGGGAAAATGTGGGGACACCATCGTCTCCAATTAAGTGACAGAGCTTCCAAATAGTGATATATATCATCATTTCTTTGGTGCTACAGGGCCACAATCATGTGGTAAATTAGTACTCATTCGTTTATATTCCAATTGGATGGTTAATGCTGCTTATCCTCTCAAATCTGCATATTTCTCATTGTCCAGTCACATCAGCTGATACCCTTCACAGTGTTCTATTCACCTTATCGGTAAATGAGTTGATGGTAGATTCAGACCATGGCGGCCATCCCCTCCCTTCTCCCTGACCTCACTTCAAAAACCCATGAACATTGGCCAGAATTTTACGTTGAGCAGGTGGGGACGTGCCTGACTCAGACCTGTGTGAAATCATGGGAGAAGACATTGGGCACGCGTTTCAACATTATTGCTTGCTCATGCAAAATTTCAGTGGCAGGCACACCTCTGACTCTCACCACAAATAAAGCTGTCAATTTAGCCCATTAAAGGGCCAATTAAATGAAATTTTTCAACTGCCTTTACATTTACTGGGCAAGCTGATTGGCTTGGCAGCCTTTATGTTTTGGCTGTAACCTGGGTCTTGGGCGGGATGAACTGTTCGGACTGAAATAAAATGAACAAAATGTGGTTGGCGATGGAGAGAGGTCTGAGTATGAATGTGCTGCCTACACATGGGCATAGATTTGACATTAATATTTATTTTTCACGGGTCAGCAGCTTTCAAGTAAACAGCTCGGACAAGGAAAACATGAGTAGGGACTGCAGGGTGGCTGGTCCCAAGATGAAGAAAAAAATGGTTGGAAACCAGGCAATAGAACAAAATAAAGTTCCAGGAAGATTGCACTCTCAAAGGAAGAAAGAATCATCGAATTCCTACAGTGCAGGTGGTCATTCAGTCCGTTGAGTGTGCTGCAGCACCATCCCCGCCCCCCAGCACCCCTCCCAGTCCCTCCCCCACCCCCACCACCCCTCCCCGTCCGACAGAGCATTCGACTACTCCCACACCCCTGCTTATCATTAGTGGGATATTTAGCATGGCCAGTGCCAACATGCACATCTGCAGAATGTGGGAGGAACCGGAGCATCCAAAGGAAACGCATGCAGGTAGGGAAGATTGTGGAGACTCCACACAGACACCCAAGGCTGGAATCGATTCCTGGTTCCCTGACGCTGTGATGCAGCAGTGCTAACTACTGTGCCACTGAACTTACCAGAGCAACACTGAACATGACCTTGTTCAGATTCCAGTGCGAATCTGAACAAGGTCATGTTCAGTGTTGTCAAAGAAAGGAGCAGTGAAAGACCCAAGAGGCAGAGACAACTGCAAGAAACCGATTTTAAATTTATTTTCCAGGAAGCCAGGCCTCGGATGTGATCAGACGTTGGTGACAACTTATTGAGGCCTATGAAGCAATTGTGTTCTGATGGCATGGCTACGTACCAAAGAAAGTCTGTGGCAAGTGAAGCTTGAATCGATGTGGTGATCCAGGGCAGATGGACACAAAAGAGAGAGGCTGAAATCCTGGCAGTGTATCCTTGGAGAAGACATTCAATAGAAGTATCAATTGGAGAAGATTCCAAAGCGTACTCTTCAACAGCAAAGATTAGAATCACTCATATGGAAAACAGAGTCCAACTGAGGCGATAGTCTAGTTTTATTATTGCTGGACTATTAATCCAGAAACTCACCTGATGTTCCGGACACCGGGTTCGAATCCCGCCATGGCAGCTGGCGAAATTTGAATTGAAAAAAAAAATCTGGAATTAAGAATCTGCAGATGACCATGGAAACATTGTTGATTGTCAGGAAAACCCATCTGCTTCACTAATGTCCTTTAGGGAAGGAAGTGTGCCGTCCTTATGTGGTCTAGCCTACATGTGACTCTCGAGCCACAGCAATATGGTTGACTCTCAATTGCCCTCTGAAATGTCTTAGCAACTCACTCAGTAAGGGCAACGAGGAATGAACAATAAATGGTGGCCAGCCAGCGACGCCCATGTCTCACGAATGAATAAAAGAAAGTTGGCTCAGTGTCATCAGCATTGAGAATGAAGGATTGATAAAATAAAATCCACAGAGGGTGCATGGGAGACATCTGTCACTTGGCTCCAGAGAGTCGTGCATCTGTCCACAGTTTGCCTCCTGATTTACATGTACTGTTTACTTATCGAGAGCATTCAAGTGTCAAATGGATTTCAGAATATGTTACCGTGCACATTTTCGTTTACCTGGAAAGGTATAGTTGGAGGTCAGCAGTTTATTATAGTTTCTCTTTGCTTGTTGAATAAACATTTTATTATTTTGTTGCAACATCATCAGTGAGATCATACAGTGAGTAACCCGGGGAGGATGTAGTCAGTGAGATCAAACAGTGTGTAACCCATGGAGGATGTAGTCTGTGAGATCAGACAGTCTGTAACCCGGGGAGGATGGAGTCAGTGAGATCAGAGTGTGTGTAACCCGGGGAGGATGGAGTCAGTGAGATCAGACAGAGTGTAACCCGGGGAGGATGGAGTCAGTGAGATCAGACAGTGTGCAACCCAGGCAGGATGGACTCATTAGCGAGAGGTAACATGGTTTTGTGAAGCGGAGGTCATGTCTCACTAACTCCGAGTTTTTCGAGGAACTGACGGAGACAATTGATGAGGGTAGGGCAGTGGATCTTGTTTACGTGCACTTCAGTAAGGACTTTGACCAGTCCCTCATGGAAGACCGGTGCAGAAGGTGAATATGCATGGGATCAGGGGTGAACAGGCAAGATGGATGAAGAACGGGCTCGTCAAAGAAGACAGAAGGTAGCAGTGGAAGGGTGTGTTTCTGAATGGAGGCCTGTGACAAGTGGCGTTCCTCAGGGATCAGTATTGGGACCTTTGCTATTCATAATATATGTGTGTGTATATATATATATATATATATATATATATATATATAAATGACTTGGAGAAAATGTAACTCGATTGATTAGTAAGTTTGCCGAAGACACAAAGTTTGGTGGATTTGCGGAAAGTGATGAGGACTATCAGAGGATACAGCAGGATATAGATCGGTTGGAGGCTTGGGCGGAGAGATGGCAGATAGAGTTAATCCAGACATCCGTGAAGTAATGCATTTGGAAGGTCAAATACAAATAGGAAATATACAGCAAATGACAGAACCCTCAAGAGTATTAATAGGCAGAGGGATTTCGGTGCAAAGGTACACAGGTCACTGAAAGTGGCAATGCAGGTGGAGAAGGTAGTCAGGAAGACAAAGGCATGCTTGCGTTCATCGGCTGGGGCATTGAGTTTAAAAATTGGCAAGTCATGTTGCAGCTTTATAGAACCTTAGTTAGGCCGCTGGGAATATGGTGTTCAATTCTAGTTGCCACACGACCAGATGGATGCGGAGGTTCTGGAGAGTGGACAGAAGAGATTTACCACGATGTTGCCTGGTATGGAGAGCATTTGCTATGAGGAGAGGTTGGAGAAACTTGGTTTGTTCTCACTGGAGCGACGGAGGTTACATAGAGGTGGTGAGGTATTCGGGAAGGTATCAGGGTCAAGGGTGGTTACCGGTAGACAGGAAGGTGGGATGAAGTGTGTCTACTTCAATGCAAGGAGCATCCGGAAAAAGGTAGATGAACTTGGGACGTGGATTGGTACTTGGGACTACGATGTTGTGGCCATTACGTAGACGTGGGTAGAAGAAGGGCAGGAATGGTTGTTGGACGTTCCGGGGTATAGGTGCTACAATAATTTAGGGAAACTGATAAAAGAGGTGGAGGAGTGGCATTGTTAATCAAGAATAGTTTTACGGCTGTGGAAAGGCACTTCAGGGGGGATCTGCACACTGAGGTAATATTGGCTGAGGTTAGAAATAGGAAAGGAGCGGTCACGTTCTTAGGAGTTTACTATAGGCCCCCAAATAGTAATAGAGATGTGGAGGAAGAAATTGCTAAGCAGATTATGGATATATGTGGGGGTCGCAGGGTAGTTTTCATGGGGGACTTTAACTTTCCAAATATTGATTGGAACCTTTGTATGTCAAATAGTTCGGATGGGGCAGTTCTTGTGCCTTGTGTGCAGGAGGCTTTCCTGACACAATATGTGGATAGGCCGACAAGAGGTGAGGTCACATTGGAATTGGTACTGGGAAATGAACCCGGCCAAGTGTTCGATTTGGTTGTGGGAGAGCACTTTGGAGATAGTGACCACAATTCGGTGTCTGTTGTTATTGCCATGGAGAGGGATAGGGCCGTACGGCAGTGCAAGGTTTACAATTGGGAGAGAGGTAATTATGATGCGATTAGGCAAGAATTAGGGGGCATAAGTTGGGAACAGAAACTGTCAGGGAAAGGAACTAATGAAAAGTGGAACTTTTTCAAGGAACAAATACTGGGTGTCCTTGATTGATAGGTATGTCCCTGTCAGGCAGGGAGGAAATGGCAGAGCGAGGGAACCATGTTTCACGAAAGAGGTGGAATGTCTTGTGAAAAGTAAGAGGGAAGCTTATGTAGGGATGAGGAAACAAGGTTCAGGTGGCTCGATTGAGGGTTGCAAGTTTGCAAGGAATGAGCTGTAAAAGGGGCTGAGGAGAGCTAGGAGGGGACATGAGTAGTCCTTGGCGGGTCGGAACAAGGAAAACCCCAAGGCTTTTTACTCTTATGTGAGGAATAAAACAATGACCAGGGTGAGGTTAGGGCCGGTCAAGGACAGTAGTGGGAACTTGTGTATGGAGTCAGTAGAGATAGGCGAGGAGATGAATGAGTACGTTTCTTCAGTGTTCACCAAGGAGAGGGGCCAAGTTTTTGAGGAAGAGAAGGTGATACAGGCCATGAGGCTGCAGGAAATAGATGTTCGGAGGGAGGATGTCCTGGCAGTTTTGAAGAAACTGAAGGTCGATAAGTCCCCTGGGCCTGATGAAATATATCCTAGGATTCTTTGGGACGCAAGGGATGAGATTGCAGAGCCTTTGACTTTGATCTTTGGGTCCTCGCTGTCCACGGGGATGATGCCAGAGGACTGGAGAACGGCGAATGTTGTTCCTCTGTTTAAGAAAGGGAATAGAAATGATCCTGGTAATTATAGACCGGTTAGTCTTACTTCGGTGATTGGTAAATTGATGGAAAAGGTCCTAAGGGATGGGATTTACGACCATTTAGAAAGATGCGGATTATTCCGGGATAGTCAGCATGGATTCGTGAAGGGCAAGTCGTGCCTCACAAATTTGATTGAATTTTTTGAGGAGGTAAGTAAGTGTGTTGGTGAAGGTAGGGCAGTTGATGTCATATACATGGATTTTAGTAAGGCCTTTGATAAGGACCCCCATGGTTGGCTTATGATGAAAGTGAGGAGGTGTGGGATAGAGGGAAAGTTGGCCGATTGGATAGGTAACTGACTGTCTGATCGAAGACAGAGGGTGGCGGTGGATGGAAAATTTTCGGATTGGAGGCAGGTTGCTAGCGGAGTGCCACAGGGATCAGTGCTTGGTCCTCTGCTCTTTGTGATTTTTATTAATGACTTAGAGGAGGGGGCTGGAGGGTCGATCAGTAAATTGGCTGGTGACAGCACGATTGGTGGAGTAGTCGATGAGGTGGAGGGCTGTTTTAGGCTGCAAAGAGACATAGATAGGATGCAAAGCTGGGCAGAAAAATGGCAAATGGAGTTTACCCCTGATAAATGTGAGGTGATTCATTTTGGTAGGACTAATTTAAATGTGGGTACAGGGTCAAAGGAAGGGTTCTGAAGACTGTGGAGGAACAGAGAGGTCTTGGGGTCCATATCCACATATCACTAAAGGTTGCCACTCAAGTGGATAGAGCTGTGAAGAAGGCCTATAGTGTGTTAGCTTTTATTAACAGGGGGTTGGGGTTTAAGAGCCGTGGGGTTATGCGGCAACTGTACAGGACCTTGGTGAGACCACATTTGGAATATGGTGTGCAGTTCTGATCACCTCACGATAAGAAGGATGTGGAAGCGCTGGAAAGAGTGCAGAGGAGATTTACCAAGATGCTGCCTGGTTTGGAGGGTAGGTCTTATGAGGGAAGGTTGAGAGAGCTAGGGCTGTTCTCTCTGGAGCGGAAGATGCTGAGGGGAGACTTAATAGAGGTTTATAAAATGATGAAGGGGACAGATAGAGTGAAGTTTGAAAGACCATTTCCTCGGGTGGATGGAGCTATTACAAGGGGGCGTAACTATAGGGTTCGTGGTGGGAGATATCGGACGGATATCAGAGGTGGGCTTTTTAGGCAGAGAGTGGTTGGGGTGTGGAATGGACTGCCTTCAGTGACAGTGGAGTCAGACACTTTTGGAACATTTAAGCGGTTATTGGATAGGTACATTGAGCACACCAGCATGATAGGGAGTGGGATAGCTTGATCTTGCATTCAGATAAAGCTCGGCACAACATCGTGGGCCGCAGGGCCTGTTCTGTGCTGTACTGTTCTATGTTCTATGTTCTATAGAACATTGATAATTACAGCGCAGTACAGGCCCTTCGGCCCTCAATGTTGTGCCGACCTGTGAAACCAATCTAAAGCCAATCTAACCTACACTATTCCAATATCATCCATATGTTTATCCAATTCAGCCCAGCTTTGCAGCTTATCTATGTCCCTCTGTAACTTGCAACAACCTTCCGCACTCTGCACAACTCCACCGACTTTAGTGTCATCCGCAAATGTACGAACCCATCCTGCTACGCCCTCAACCAGGTCATTTCTAAAAGTGACAAACAGCAGTGGCCCCAAAACAGATCCTTGCGGTACACCACTTGTAGCTGAACTCCAGGATGAACATTTCCCATCAACCACCACCCTCTGTCTTCTTACAGCTCCCCAATTCCTATTCCAAATCGCGAAATCACCCCCAATCCCATGCCTCCGTATTTTCTGCAATAGCTTACCGTGGGGAACCTTATCAAACGCTTTACTGAAATCCATATACACCACATCAACTGCTTTACCCTCATCACCTCTTTGGTCACCTTCTCAAAGAACTCGGAACTTTCAATAAGGTTTGTGAGGTACGACCTCCCCTTCAGAAAACCGTGTTGACTATCCCTAATCAAATTATTCCTTTCTAGATGATTATGAATCCTATGTCTTATAATCCCTTCCAAAACTTTGCCCACAACAGAAGTAAGGCTCCCTGGTTTTGGTTAAGATGTGACTTAATAGAGGCATATATGATGATCAGAGGATTAGATAGGGTGGACTGTGAGAGCCTTTTTCCTCGAATGGTGACGGTAGCACAAGGGGACATAGCTTTTAATTGAGGGGCGATAGACATAGGACTGATGTCAGAGGTAGGCTCTTTACTCAGAGAGTAGCACGGGCGTGGAATGCCCTTCCTGTGACAGTAGTGGACTCGCCAACATTAAGGGCAATTAAAGGGTTGAGGGGAGACCTGATAGAAGTGTCCAAAATTATGAGAGTCATAGACAGAGTGGATAGTCAGAAGCATTTTCCCAGGTTGGAAGAGTCAATTACGAGGGAGCATAGGTTTAAGGTGCAAGGGGCAAGGTTTAAAGGAGATGTACGAGGCAAGTTTTTATACACAGAGGGTGGCGGATGTCTGGAACTCACTGCCGGGGGTGGCATTTGGACAAATACATAAATAGGATCGGAATAGAGGGATATGGTCCCCCGAAGGTTTGGCGATTTTAGTTCAGTCGGGCAACATGGTCAGAGCAGGCTAAGAGGACCGAATGGCCTGTTCCTGTGCTGTAATTTTCTTTGTTGTTTGAATGAGTCAGTGAGATCAGACAGTGTGTAATCCGGGGAGGATGGAGTCACTGGTCCATCCAAAGTAAACATCCAAATACTACATAAATAATAAAAGAAAGGATGAATTATGCCAGGTTCGATCCTGAGTTTTGACTTGTCCAGTGGTGTCAGCTGGGATCTTAACTCACTGTTGTTCAAACCGTGCTGCAATTTGTTGGGGTGTATTTTACCACGGCAGGAAAATCAAAGCGGGTAAGGGGCAGACCATGGAAAGTTCCGTTGAACTTGAGTGGGATTTTCCGATTTTGTCACTGTCCAGAATCACCTTAGAGCCCCCAATTCCAGCTACCGATTGAACAGTACCAGAACTCATGAGCTCCCGACATCAGTGACGAGGATGAACCTCTATACCATTGGTTTCCAGACTTTTATCACTGAGCCACACTTTCAGAACAAAAATTTGCTTGCGCCACACCAAATTTTTTTATTAATAAGAAATACATTCAACAACAAAAAAAACAACTCATAACAGAGCTTGATTCATAACATAGAACACAACAACTTTATAATATGATCATGCGACACCCAGAAAGTGTAAAACAATGCAGCCACATAAAAACATGATTCATTCCCAAAATATATTTATAGACGGGCCTCTTAGAAATGTAACCTTAAATCAGTATACAAACTCAATGAGTGGTGTGAGCTTGGTTTTGACGGGTAATCTCATTAATATGACGCCTAATTTAAGACAAACAAACTCTCATCTCCTCATCAACACAATGAAGCCTTTCTATTTTCTGGTCTTTGATATTTGTCAGAGCTGAAAATCCTTGTTCACAACAATATGCCGTGGAGAACTGTAGAAGAATAGCTAATGCTCTTGAAGCGATGCGTGGATACTGTTTCTGGTTGTGTATCCAAAAAGCATCCAGTGGCATACTCCCGTGTTTCATTTTCAAGGGGCGATCACTCGAAATGCAGGCCATTTCCTCCTCCTCATCCAATGTCAGAACTGAACAGCTGGAATTCGCAAAGGGGTCTCTAACCCAGTCGAATTTTGCTGCAGACAACGATGGGAAGTATTGATCAATCTTTTCTACCAGTGTTGCAAGATGTTCCTGTATGAGCCCGTACAAGTATAAACTTTTTACCTGTGGGAACATTTCGAGGTTATGTTGCATCGCTCTTCTGAGCCAGAGCTGAAGCATTTTTTTTAATGCAGTTAGTATGTCTGTCGTTGTGAGGATATTGAAATCGCGGCCTTGCATACTGGCATTGAGCACATTCAACCGGGAAAAGACATCGGCAAAATATACCAGCTTTGCACACCAGTCATTGTCATCCAGTTGGTGGTACAATGGGATCCCTTCTTGTTCCAAAAGTTCCCTGAATTCGTTCTTCAGTTCCAACACCCGATTTAAAACTTTTCCTGCCGGACATCCCGCGAACCTCTGAGTGCAGAATTCGGCATTGACATTTTGATTCCATGTCCTTCCAGAGTTGAGCAAATAACCGTGCCTTTCGTGGTTTTGCTTTGATGAAGTTCACAATGCGCACAGTCTGATCGAGAACCAACTTCAAATCAGCTGCAAGGGTCTTGGTGATTAATGCCTCTCTGTGTAAAAAACAGTGAGTTGATATTACATTTGGATTTTTCTGTTTGATGAGTGCCACCAAGCCTCTCAGAGAATGATAGAAAACCTACAGTGCAGAAAGAGGCCATTTGGCCCATTGGGTCTGCATAGACCACAATCCGACCCAGGCCCTACCCCCATATCCCTACATATTTACCCGCTAATCCCTCTAACCTACGCATCTCAGGACATTAAGGGGCAATTTTAGCATGGCCAATCAACCAACCCGCACATCGTTGGACTGTGGGAGGAAACCAGAGCACCCGGAGGAAACCCACGCAGACACGAGGAGAATGTGCAAGCTCCACACAGACAGTCATCCAAGCCAGGAATCGAACCCACGTCCCTGGAGCTTTGAAGCAGCAGTACTAACCATTGAGCTTCCGTGCTGCCCATTACCTCCTATACATGCCTTTCATCACATTACCGATCCGGACAAATTTCAAGAAAAGAATCCCATGAAATCTCAACTTTTTTCAAATACTCAGACAAGGTTTGGAAAATATATTTTCCTCTGGTATGTTTTTCAAGTTCCTTGCAAAATAGAAACTGTGTGAATATTTCGTCATTGTGAATGAATCTGATATCGGCAAGCAACTGTGCTTTTCCATTAATATCGGTCGATTCATCAACTTGAATGGCAAGTTTAGAAGTCTTCATAATTTCGGAAATACGCTTCTCAATATTAGCTGACATATCAAATATTCTTCTGTGAAATGTATTATCAGACAAATGAATTTCCATATCTTCTGGCTCAGCATCAAGGCCAAACAAAGTTTTCACAATCAGGCTGCAGGCAGGCTGAAACAATTGTTCAGCTGTTGTACGTGGTTTTGTCTGTTGAGCAATCGATGCAGCCACTTGGTAAGATGCAATGTGCATCTTGTCTGAGACTGTCATTCGCTTTTCGAAATATGATCCTCGGCATTTCTCCGCTTCCAAAAGTCTTTCAAAATATTGAACACATCTCTGTTAACTTGAGGACAGCAATGGACAAGGATGATTGCTGTCCTACGGGCAGGGTGCTAAATTGGGGGAAGGCTAACTATTGCCGGATTAGGCAGGAATTGGTGGACGTTGATTGGGAGAGGATGTTCGAGGGTAAGTCCGCGTCTGGCATGTGGGATTCTTTTAAGGAACAATTGATAAGGCTGCAGGATAGGCATGTGAATGGAAAAAGGAAGGATAGGAAAGGTAGGATTCGGGAGTCGTGGATAACCAGGGAAATTGAGGATCTGATTAAAATGAAAAGGGAGGCGAACGTTAAGTCCAGGCAACAGAAAACAGCTGGAGCTCTGGAGGAATACAGAGACAGTAGGAAAGAACTCAAACAGGGAGTTAAAAGGGCAAAAAAAGATCACGATATGTTCTTAGCAGACAGGATTAAGGAGAATCCTCAGGCATTATATTCATACATTAGGAACAAAAGAGTTGTCAGGAAGAAAATCGGACCTCTCAGGGACAAAGAAGGGGAATTATGCTTAGAACCCAAGGGAATAGGGGAGTTCCTAAATGAATACTTTGCATCGGTATTCACGAAGGAGAGGGGCGTGTTAACCGGGAGTGTCTCGGAGAGAGGTGTTGACCCGTTAGAGAAAATCTCCATTACAAGGGAGGAAGTGATGGGTTTTTTAGGGAACATTAAAACTGACAAAGCCCCAGGGCCTGATGGCATCTATCCTAGACTGCTCAGGGAGATGAGAGATGAAATTGCTGGGCCTCTGACGGAAATCTTTGTAGCTTATTTGGACACAGGTGAGGCCCCTGAGGATTGGAGGATAGCGAACATTGTCCCGTTGTTTAAGAAGGGTAGCAGGGATAAACCGGGAAATTATCGGCCGGTGAGCTTCACGTCCGTGGTAGGGAAGTTGTTGGAGAGATTTCTGAGAGGCAGGATGTATGTGCATTGAGAGTGGAACAATCTCATTAGTGACAGACAGCATGGTTTTGTAAGAGGGATGTCGTGCCGTACAGATTTGTTGGAGTTTTTTGCGGAAGTGACAAAAATGGTTGATGAAGGAAGGGCCGTGGATGTCGTCTATATGGATTTCAGTAAGGCATTTGACAAAGTCCCACATGGTAGGTTGGTTAGGAAGATTAAGGCTCATGGGATAGAAGGAGAAGTGGCGAGATGGGTGGAGAACTGGCTTGGGCCATAGGAGACAGAGGGTAGTGGTCGAAGGGTCTTTTTCCGGCTGGATGTCTGTGACCAGTGGTATTCAGCAGGGATCTGTACTGTGACATCTGCTGTTTGCGATATATATATATATATATATATATATATATATATATATATATATATATATATATAAATGATTTGGAAGAGGTGTAACTGGTGTAATCAGCAAGTTTGTGGTTGACACGAAGATGGCTGGACTTGCAGATCGCGATGAACATTGTCGGGCAATACAGAAGGACATAGATAGGCTGGAAAATTGGGCGGAGAGGTGGCAGATGGAATTTAATCTGATGAATGCGAAGTGATGCATTTTGGAAGAAATAATGTAGGGAGGAGTTATACTATAAATGACGGAGCCATCAAGAGTATAGAAAGACAGAGGGACCTAGGTGTGCAAGTCCACAAATCCTTGAAGGTGGCAACACAGGTGGAGAAGGTGGTGAAGAAGGCATATGGTATGCTTGCCTTTATAGGACGGGGTATAGAGTATAAACGCTGGAGTCTGATGATGCAGCTGTATAGAACGCTGGTTCGGCCACATTTGGAGTACTGCGTCCAGTTCTGGTCGCCGCACTACCAGAAGGAGGTGGAGGCGTTAGAGAGAGTGCTGAAAAGATTGACCAGGATGTTGCCTGGTATGCAGTGTCTCAGCTATGAGGAGAGATTGGGTGAACTGGAGTTGTTCTCCCTGGAAAGACGGAGAATGACGGGAGATCTAATCGAGTTGTACAAGATTATGAAGGGTATAGATAGGGTGAACAGTGGGAAGATTTTTCCGTGATCAGAAGTGACGATCACGAGGGTTCACGGGCTCAAGGTGAGAGGGGCGAAGTATAACTCAGATATCAGAGGGATGTTTTTTACACAGAGGGTGGTGGGGGCCTGGAATGCGCTGCCAAGTAAGGTGGTGGAGGCAGACACGCTGACATCGTTTAAGACTTACCTGGATCGTCACATGAGCAGCCTGGGAATGGAGGGATACAAACGATTGGGCTAGTTGGACCAAGGAGCGGCACAGGCTTGGAGGGCCGAAGGGCCTGTTTCCTGTACTGTACTGTTCTTTGTTCTTCGTCCTGTGTTCTATCCTTGTTTGCCAGATTTCCATGTTATGACAACATATGTCTTTTCATCTTGCTTGGGACCATTTTGGAATTAGAAAGCTTCTCACCACAGATCAAACACAGAGGCCGAGGTACGTTTTCATCTCCAGTCCATGTGAAACCGAGACTCAGATACCTATCCATGTATTGTCGATAAACTTTATTTTTTGGAGGTTTGCTTGGGCCTGCGACTGGTGTAGATTAAACGACTCTTCTTCAGCACTCTGTTCGTACTGCGATTCTGGATCACAACGTGGACTGTGTTCGTCCTCAGCATCACTTGATGCTCTTGCTCTCCCTTTGGCAAAATATCTATCCATGTTTAAATGTTTCTTTGACTGTCCTTGAATCTTCCCGCCACACTTGCCATCCTCTCTCGCCGCACCAGTGTGGCGCGCTGCAAACTTTGGGAACCACTGCTCTGGATGGTCACTCAGTTCCTCTTCCTGCTCAGCCCCTGTTATCTTTTAACATTGTATTTGAGCCGTTGATTCTTGCTTAAAATCTGGAACTTTGTCCTGGAAGAAGTTACGATTTTAATTATTTTCTGAACCTACCCGCATCCATTTTCACTCTTGTTGAAGATGTTGGATCTGATCCTGCAGCCATGGTGGTGTTAGACCATATTCTGACACTCTGTAATAAATACAATTTTCCACGTAAAATTTCACCGAGAAACTCCTCACAATAGCCATACATTTTACATGTGATATTTGAGTAAATTCATTGCGATGCGGAGTCACTGCTAATTCTGTTCAGTTCTCGAAATATAAAGAGAAGGTGCTGGAAAATCCAAACATTTCTGGCAGCATCTGAGAGAAAGAAAACAGAGTAAACATGTTCAGTTCACGCTGACTCTTGGTTCGAACCCCAAAGTTATCTCTGCCTCTCTCTCCACGACGCTGCCACAGCTACTGAGTTTTTCCAGCATTTTCTGTTTTTATTCCAGATCTCCAGCATTTCATTTTTATTCGACCTGTGTATTCTGATTTGCAAATGTTCTTTCTCCTTTGGGCTTGGCTTTCTTTCAGCAGCATCGCAGGGAGAGACCGCTGACATTCCCTGTCAATCCTCAATAACCAGTTATTAATAATTATAATTTAAATTATGCTCAGTTCCAGACAAGATGCTGAGTTGTTAGAGCTCAATATAGGCAGTTCCCAATTTCAGCTATCTATAGGACAATTCCAGCACTCAGGAGCTCCCTCACCTGTGACTCTGATGTCACTCCAGATGGTCACTCACTTCCCTCTTTCGACCCAGCCACTAGGAATATTTACTTCACAAAATGCTCCATCTTTTCTGGAACCAAAAATAATTTTACTTCCAATTATTAATAACTTTTTTCAGTTCCCTGAGGACTCCCTTGTCTGGTAAACTAACAGTCCAGGCTCAATTCCCGATCAAATCTATCCACTGTGTCATCGGGGGAAGAGCTTATTGATTATTACAGACACTGCACGTTTCCAGGTGCAAAGATCTCTGTGTGTCGGATAGATTCTAATTATCAAATCAGCAAATTAATCTGTTGCAGAATTATCTCTTTCAGGTTCCATATCCTACAATGCAGTCTTACCCTCCAGTGGAGGACCCGTGATCTTGAGCTGAAGCAGGGATTGATTCTGACCTTTAATGTTGCCAGGCTGGAGGACACAACGGAAATAAGAGCAGTCTCATGACTGCTGCACTGAATGACGCTAACTCATTACAGATCGATTTCACTGCAGCATCAAACGGGAGTCATTAGCATTCCTCATGATAGATGCAAAAATGTCATTTTAATTCCTTGATAACAGTCTGCTCGACAACACAGCTGAGAACAGGTCCTAACCTATGAACCAGATCATAATGCCTTCTCCCTTTGTCGCATACAGTCTGATCTCACTGACTCCATCCGCTCGCGTTACACTCTATCCGATTTGACTCGATCCTCCCCAGAGTACACGCTGCCTGATCTCACTGACTCCATCCTCTCTGGGTTATATGCCGTCTGATCTTACTGGCACCCTCCTGCCCAGGTTACACACATTTTGACCTCACTGGCTCCATCTTTCTGTCGCTTTATACCCTCAAATCCAAAATTTCCATCCACTTTTACTTTGAAGTAAATCACAGTCGTGCTTTGCACAATCGTACCCAGCGCAAATCGGATACTTTCTTCCAATGATACTAATGATCCTTTGTCAAGGTCCCTCATGGAAGAATGGTGCAGAAGGTGAAATCGCATTGGATCAGAGATGAGCTGGAATGGTGGATATAAAACTGCCTCGGTCAAAGAAACAGAAGGTAGCAGTGGAAGGGTACGTTTCTGAATGGAGGGCTGTGACAAGTGGTGTTCCTCAGGGATCAGTGATGGGACCTTTCCTGTTTGTAATGTATATAAATGATTTGGAGGAAAATGTAACGGTTTGATTAGTAAGCTTGCAGACGACATTAAATTTGGTGGATTTGCAGATAATGACGAGAACCATCAGAGGATACAGCAGGATATAGATCGATTGGAGACTTGGGCAGAGAGATTGCAGATGGAGTTTAATCCGGACAAATGTGAAGTAATGCATTTTGGAAGGACTAATACAATTTGGGAATATACAGTAAATGGCAGAAACCTGAGGAGCATTGATAGACAAAGGGATCTGGGTGTGCAGGTACACAGGTCACTGAAAATGGCAGGTGGAGAAAGCATACGGCATGCTTGCGTTCATCGGCCAGGCCATTGAGTTCAAAAATTGGCAAACCATGTTGCCGTTTTATAGAAACTTAGTAAGGCTGCACTTGCAATATAGTGTTCAATTCTGGTTGTCACACGACCAGAACGATGTGGAGGCGTTGGAGAGGGTACAGGTACAGAAAAGATTTACCAGGACGTCGCCTGGTAGGAGGGCATTAGCCATGAGGAGAGATTGGAGAAATTTGGTTTGTTCTCACTGGAACGACGGAGGTTGCAGGGCGACCTGATAGAAGTGTGCACGATTATGAGAGGCATGGACAGAGTGAATCGTCAGAAGCTTTTTCCCAGGTTGGAAGAATCAATTACTCGGGGGCACAGCATTAAGGTACGACGTTTAAAGGATTTGTACGGGGGCAGATTTTTTACACAGATGGTGGTGTGTGCCTGGAACTCGTTGCCGGTGGAAGGTAGTGGAAGCGGATACGGTAATGACGTTTAAGGGGCATCTTGACAAATATATGAATAGGATGGGAGTAGAGGTGAGATGTTAAGGGGTTAGCATCCCATTAATTTCCTCTGATCTTGGCCATTTTAAGAACTTAACTACACTTTGCTATTTTGAACAATTTTTGAACAATCAGCACATATTCCCTATTGTGAACTGATCCTGACCTTGTAGATAAACTCCTGCTCGAACAGACCAGTCCAGACTGAACCCTGCTAACGTGTCCTTGATTGAGGGAGATAACATTCGCTTTATGTGCAAAGTAGCGTCTATCTCACACTCGAACAATGGTGGACGTGTACTTTCGATGGCAACTGGGTGTGGGTTTTCGACATATTTATGGTTTTTCTCATGTGGTCATTGTATTTACTGTTGCTAAGCACGTGATTTCGGCGAAGTAACGCTGTATGTACGTCAATTTGTCTGTGTGCTTTGTCTGTATAGCCCACAAGAAACAATACTTTTCACTGTATGTTAATACATGTGACAATAGTAAATCAACTCAAATCCGTGTTGCCCCTTGTTGGACATGCCAGCTTGCGTTTAGTGATTCCTGCAATGAAACACCTGGATCCCTCTGTCCTTAACTCACCTGCAGTCTCTCTCCTTTTAGAGAACAATCTGCCTTTTGATTCCAACTACTTGAAGTGCATGACCTCACACTGCCCATATTAATTTCCTCTTGCCAAGTTTTCCCACAGTCACCCAGTCAATCGATATCCCTTTGCAGCATCACAATATCCTCATCACAACATGCCCTTCCAACGAACTTGGTATCATCGGCAAATTTGGAAACCTGACATTCTGTTCCTTCTGCCAGGTCACAAAGCAATTGTCAGCCAAGAACTGATCCCTTCGGTGCTGCGCTAGTTATACCTTTCCAGTCTGAAAAGGAGCTATTTATTCCAACTCTGTTTTCTGCCTGACAGTTTTCCATCCACGCTAACACACTTCCTCCAATTCCATGAGCTTTACCGTGATGCACCATCCTGTTATGCATCACCTTGTCAGATGCTCATACAGCGCCCAGACTGAAATAATGAAGAGAGATCTGGTGCTGTGTTTACTCATACAAACGCTTGATTGTTGTAACTTCGATGGTGTAGCACAGTGTTGACAAATACAAGGCCTGGATTGTAATGGCTGATCTTTCTATGAAATATAGAATCATTCAATTCCTGCAGTGCAGAAGGAGGCCATTTGGTCCATCAAGTCTGCACCGACCACAATCCCACCCAGACCCTATCCCCGTGTTTACCCTGCAAATCCCCCTGACAATGAGCAGCAACTTAGCGTGGCCAATGCTCCTATGCTAAAGATCTTTGGAGAGTGGGAGGAAAGGCCCGCAGATACGGGGACAATGTGCAGACTGCAGACAGACAGTGAGCCAAGGCCGCGAATTGACCCCGGCTCCCTGGGACTGTGAGACCGCAGCGCCAACCACTGAGCCACCGCGCCGCCCACAATGGAACTTAACGTCCCCGGTCTGTTAATATGATACAAAGACACGTTGCATTTACACAGTAAATCGACATTTTAATCCTAAAGCTGAATGTTGAAGTTGAAACTTTTTCTCGACCGTTAATTCCTCACCGTTATTCATAAACCCGGCCCCGGAAAGCCCCAGATATTCCCTGACAAACTGCAGTGCGCCTGCGCGCATCCTCCCGGAGAGAAGTCCGCACAGGCATTCTCGGGGCGGCGGCCGACAATTTCCTGCTCGCCTCTTGGGTCGATCCTGATCAAGTAACGTCAGTCCGAACCCTCCAGCCGCGCGCAGAAACCGTTTAACGGCCGCTTCCCGCCACGTCACTCAGTGGGCGGGACCTCATTGCGTGCTCATTCCTCAATGGTTCAGTGCGCTGTCCATCAGATGAAGAGAGCCAATACGAACCCGCTCCAGCAGAATGATTGGCAGCTGGTGGGGGTGCACGCGGGCAAATTGGGATGAGCAACTGTCCTAGCTGGAGACAATATCAAACCTCTTTAACCTATGCTTCACCCTCTCTCCACTCACATTGTCTGGACCTTAAAGACTTGATTACCTGGAAAGACTCGCATTCCAACCATTATCTTGAAAATTGAGGCTGTGACTGTCTATGCCCTTTTAATGAACACAACTCCTCACTTACCTGAAGAAGGAGTGACACTCGGAAAGCTTGTGCGACCAAATAAACCTGTTGGACTTTAACCTGGTGTTGTGAGACATCTTACTGTGCCCACCCCATCCAACGCCGGCATCTCCTCATCAAGATTTTGATGAAACAGCAACTTGCTGTGGATTCGCTGCCATTGGGGACAATCCCAGCCAGCAAGAGACGGCAAGGAAATCGGAGAAACCCTGCAGTGCAGAAAGAGGCCATTTGGCCCATCGAGTCTGCACTGACCACAATCCCACCCAGGCCCTACCCCGATATCCCTACATATTTTACCCGCTATTTCCTCGAATCTACTCATCTCAGGCCATTAAGGGGCAATTTGGCATGACCAATCAACCTCACCCGCACATCTTTGGACTGTGGGAGGAAACCGGAGCACCCGGAGGAAACCCACGCAGACACGAGGAGAATGTGCAAACTCCAGTCAGACAGTGACCCAAGCCAGCAATCGAACCCAGGTCCCTGGAGCTGTGAAGCAGCAGTGCCAAACACTGTGCTACCGTGCCGCCTTCTATACAGTGCGGCGCCTTCCGTCCCCAAGCGCAGCATTCGCACCATCCCGCTTTCTCTTCCATTTGGGAAGCAGCACATACAGCTTCTTGTTATTTCTTCCGTTGGCAACACCCCGGGCGCTCTTAGTGCTCCCGTTCCAGCACTTTTCCTCTTAATGATGGGGGGAATGAGGCTCTCATAGCCCAGAACAAACATCCAGCAACACTGACAACTCCCAGCTTCCGCACATTTACCGCCCTAACTCCGGGTGCTTTCTGCTCGTCCTCCCTCTCAGGACAAATTCCACTCCCTGCCTCATAACCGGATCATTCCAGGTAGCTTTCCGTACCTGGTTCGCGGTTACCTGAACTTTATCTTCATGTGTGAAATACATTATCTTCACATTTCAGCAGGGAACATCTTTTTCTCCAGGCAAAGGCAGCCTTGACAGAGCATCCGCATTGCCGTGTTGTCGAGGGATCACTGCTGGGACCTCTGCTGTTTGTAATATATATATAAAGGACTTGGAAGAAAACGTAGCTGGTCTGATTAACAAGCTTACGGATGATACCACGATTGGCGGAGTTTCGGATCGTGAAGAAGATTGTCAGAAAGTACATCAGGATATACATGTACTGGAAAATTGGGTGGAGAAATGGCAGGTGGAATTTAGCCCAGACAAATGCGAGGTGATGCATTTGGATACATCCAATTCAGCCGGGAGCTATGAAATAAATGGTAGTACAATCAGGAGCATAGACACACAGTGATATCTGGGAGCACAGGCCCACAGGTCCTTTGAAGTGGCAGCACACGTGGAAAAGGTGGTGAAGAAAACATATTGTATGCTTGCATTCATCGGACGGGGCATCGGGTATAAAAGATGGCAAAATATGTTATAGTTGTATGAAACGTTGATTAGGACTCATTTGTAACGCTGTGTCCAATTCGGGTCATTACGGGTACCAGAAGGACGTGGAGGCTTTGGAGAGAGCGCAGAAAAGGATTAACAGAAAGTTGCCTGGAATGGAGTTTATTATCTTTGAGCAGAGATTGAAGAAACTGGGAGTGTTCACAGTGGAAAAAGGGAGGCTGACGGGCGATCTGACAGAAGATGGGAGCGTGGAGGAAGGGGGGGCGGGGGGTGGGGGTATGTTCAGTCGAGATGTGTGCAGGATGCTTTTTGCACATAAGGTGTGTGTGCGGGTTGGGGCGGGGTGGGGGGCGGTGGGGAGGCGGGCAGGTGGAGGGGGTGAAATGCACTGTCAAGTCAGGTTACCTTAGTCACACTTAAGACTTATCCTGATAGGCATTTTAACAATCGGGGAATAGAGGGATATGATAAGTTGGTTTCCATACGTAAACGTGATTGGCGCGGGCTTGGAAAGCCGAAGTGCCTGTTCCTGTGCTGCACTGTTCTTTGATCTTTGTTCTTTGTTCTCACGTAGCAGTGGGAGAAATCCAAAGGTTGTAACACGAGAAGACTTCTTTATTTTAGTCTACTTCCTAACTTTCTGTATTATTATTGCGAACCCTCATCTCTCTTTCTAGCCATGTCTATGGTACCAAAATGCACAATGAACTCTTCCTTTCGAATCTGCTCCTTCACGATGCCCTGCAGCTGTTCATGAACATTCCAGACCATTAGGCAATGGAGGCAACGCGGCATCGTGGAGAGACGTTGACAGCCATAATAGTGCCTGTCTGTACCCCTAACTATAGAATGCCCTACCTTTATTGCTGTTGCTCTCTTCCTTACCTCCTTGAGAATCTGTCTGCGTGTGATTCCAGAAGCTTGGCTCCGTTTGCACGTCCCAGAGGAAACAGCCGTATTTGCTCTTTCCAATTTCCTTTGTTTCTGCAAAATAATCCAAAGTGCAGACCCCGCATTTCTAATGTTTAATCAGTATTTCCTAACTGTACTTTTATCTACAATTCCCGCTGCTTTGGAAAAGCAGCCAGCATAATTAGGATCCCCACGCATCCCGAACATACTCTCTCCCACCTTCTTGCACCTGGAAAAATGATACAAAACTCTGCAGTCACTTAACAACCGATTCAAGAACAGCATCGTCCCTGCTGTCCAGAATTTTGAATGGACCCACCTTATATTAAGTTGATCTTTCTCTACACCCTAGTTATCACTGTAACACCGCATTCTGAAGCCTGTCCTTTTCTTCTCTGTGATCGATATGCTTTGTCTATTTAACATGCAAATAAGAAACGGTTCACTGTATACTGATACACGTGGCATTCAAAACTGAAATCAAATCAATTCAAATCAGATCAGAGTCATAGTCATTGGGCCAGCGATTTTTACAGCACATAAATATGTTTTTAAGTTCACCATGTCTTTCAAAAGCACATTGCTCTCGATTTGCTAATGTTTTGCCCACTCGCTTAATTTATCAATGTTTATTTGCAAACTGTTCATATCCCTCTTGTAACTTGCTTTACCACCTATCTATTCTAACCCCACATTAATGCTTTTAAACAATAACCTGCATATTATGACGTTTCAAGTGTTCATCTTAATGTTTTAAATGCTTTGAGGGTACCCGCCTCTACTGCCCTATCATCTACTGAGTTCCCGATTCCAAAAACGTTTTTCCTAAGATTCCTTCTAAAACTCCAACACATTACATTATATCCATGCCCGCTATTAATGACCGCTCAGAGAACGGAATAAGGCACTTTCCAAGAACTCGATATACGTATTAAGGATTATGTGTGTATGTGCATATTGTGTGTTTACCCCAGGAAAAGTCAGGGAAAACGAGAGATGAAGGTAGACTACTTGAGAGAAAGTGGAAGAAAAGTAAAAAGAAATCGCCTTTTCTAAACTGAGGCAATCCCGAGCACTTTTCAGAATTGTTTCTACGTTTTCAACTGATTTTGAAAAGTTTCCTGTCTTTGTCCGATCGATCGGCAGCAAGGTCGCGTTAAGATTCAACCCTATTTTTAAAAGTTTGTCAGTTTTTCACCTAACGTTGAAATTTAACAGGATAGAAACATTGACTGGGTCACCCTGATTAACTGAAGGGAATAGAAAAAGAGAGAAAGGATGAAAACGAGAAAAAAAACTTGCAGTGATAAGCGATTGACACTTTATAAATTTATAATTGGAAGTGCTCTCTGTTTCTGAAGAGCTTTGTCAAATTGGGAACATTCAGACAGCTCTGGGGAAAACAATAACTTGCAGTTCGCTGCTCACTTGCAGCTTCGAATTTGCAAATCCGTGAATTCAGACTTTGCTGTTTATGTGCGATCACACAGCAAAGATGGGTGCTGAATTCTCCCTTCAATGAATTTGAAAAAATCTTGATTACATTAGGTAAGTTTCATTTAAAGGAGGAAATCTTGGAAAAACTCAGAAGATCTGACAGAACCTGTGGACCGAAAAACAAAGTTTGCGTTCGGAGTCCTGACGAGTCTTTTCAGAACTGCTGACAGACCTTCGGAGTATTTCCAGAATGTTTTGTTTTTAATGCAGATTTCTAGCATCCGCAGAACTCTGCCTTTCCACGAGTAAACATCGATAACTGTGAATTGATTTGTGAATTACTTTGAGACTTTATATCAGGTATTTTGACAAGACTTGGATTTCTTTGATCAACCTGTCTGCTATTCAATTCGTTGAAGTTGATTCCCATTGAACTATGACACTATCCCTTTCAACCTGATAGTAGATATGACTTGGGGCTGGGATTTCAGTATGAACATGTCAGCGGGACCGAGTAAGAGTGAAATGGAAATGACTTCCTTCTGTCTTGCTCCATTTTAATGTTAGATTTAAAAATATCTTCCTGGAATGTTGGAACAGCATGGGACTGAATACTTCCGCCGTCTGTGCCTCTGCAACTGATGAACTGGCTGAGTGATAATGTATCGATTGTGTTTCTGAAGGAGCTGCCTGCATTGTTACTCACATGTCAAGCTGAGTGTGGACGGAAGAACAAAAGGGAGCAGAGTAGGAGAGATTCAATGATGTATGTGTCAGATATGCAGTCGAATATTCACCACGAGACCAGGAAGGAACAGAATTGGATCATGAGCGAACATTATACTGATGTGCTTAGAAAGGAGTGGAGGAAGAAAGACACACATATTAATAACTCTTTAAAATTGACAATATTCAGCACCAGGAAACAGTGTCTGAATTTATGAACTTTTGAAGGACTGAAGGGAAAAATCAGGCATTTGATCTTCTCTTTTTAACTCTTGAAAAGTTGAATTTTCTCAGCTATGATATCGTTCTTTCAAACACTTGGAGGTCAATTCCATGGATCGGTGATGGTAGTGAGGTCACTTCATTATAATCCAGAAACCTAGGCTAATGTTCTGAGTTTATATCCTGCCACTGCAGTTTCTTGAACATAAGTTCAATCATGCAACATGACAAATATTGCCCCTGAAGCAATTGTCAATTTTCATAAGGATAATCAGTTCCAACAGTACACCTTTGGTAAGCAAAACTGCTGATATTTTGTAGTCTGAATGATGCATTACTCCAGATCTACAGCAATGTGATTGACGCTGAAATGGCCTTACCAGCCGCTTGAAATCTAAAATGAAGGAGAGAGTATAAACCACTTTGCATCGACATCGGCAACAGAACAGACCAGACAAAGCCTCGACCTTTCAATCTGAAAACATACTCCTTTCGAACATCTGGGGACTCGTGCGTGCATTTGGAGAGTTAGCCAACAAGTGGAGTGAAGCAACAGACACTGAGATACTTATACTCAGGGAATCGATCTATAGCAAAAGTATCTCAAACACCTTAGTCATCACCCTTGGTTATGACCAGAAGTGGAGACACCGTAGCACATAGTCAGAAGGGAATTGCCTTGAGTCCCTTAACATTGACTCTGGTCCCCATGATATTTCAAGGCATCGGATAAAACATGGGCAAAGAATAAAGCTGATTACAACATAGACATCCTCCATTCCCTTCCGAGGCACACCTGTTGTATCAGTTGAACACTATTTGGCTGGAGCACGGAAGTTGAAGCTGCACAGGGCATTGGTGAGACCAAAGCTGATGTATTCTGTACAGCATTGGTCTCATCATTAAAGGAAAAGTACGAATGTATTAGAAGCAATTCAGAGATGTTTCACGAGACGATCATCAAGATAGCGTGGCATGTTTGTTTGGAAAAGATTGAGTGTTTAGGTCTGTAGTCAATTGACTCAGTCGAGTAAAAAGTAACAAAATTTAAAGCTTGAGGATGTCCATATATCTTGACAGGATCGGTGGGGTGAGAATGTTTCATCTTGTGGGAGAATTTGTCAATGGGGGACAGCGATTAGGACATAGAAATTTTCTCTGATTTTCATGACATTCAGAAAACAAGATTTTAGAATACACTAAGAATGGACTTAAGGCAGAGCGAGATGGAAACTTAATTAGAGCGGGGAAGGGAATGGGTTCGGGGGTGACTGGAAATGTGGAGTGTTGGTTACAATCCGATGAGCTGTGATCTTGCTGAATAGCGAGACAGGCTCGCGGGGTTCTGAATCCTACTCTGGTTCCTCATTTGTAAAATTGAAGGTCCGCTGACATACATCCACTGATGGCCATAAGGGCACAAGATGAATTCTGCGCTGAACAAGTGAACAAGACAAATCCAACTCGTCCTCATCAATCTACCTTTTGCAAATGCCTCTCTTCATGCTTGCTACAGAAATGCTATGCGTGGTTACCATGCAATCCATTTGTGGACGAAGTTTCATCTTAACAGTGAGAATAGTCTCCATTGTGTTGTGCCACCATGTCAGATGACATATGTTTCAAACATTTCTCCGAACTAAAAATGTGACGTCCATGAGTCATTGTGGACAAGCAAAAGTAGCATAATTGTTTCCAACCACTCTGTGCTACCTTACAGCCTGGCCTATCCCCGATTCTCCCATTACAATCCAGCTAGGTAATCAAATCTGTTTCAATTAATACTACAGGATAGCAAGTCAGGATCATTATCGGGAATACCTAAACATTAGATGCCAAGCTGGTGAAGCGAAAACATGGGACAACGTCCGTGCCAAACAATGGAAGCATGGCACTATAGCCAGGACTAAGTGATGCCACAATCAACCTCTCAGATTTTCTTAATGTATTTGTCATTCGATGTGACTATCTCGTTGAGAAAGTATTGCCCATCCATAATTTCCCATGAGAGGTTGCTGAATAACTGAAGTTCCATCATAAACTGCTGCAGTCGATGTATATTCGGAAGAACCAACAAGTGGGAAGGGACTTCTGAGCTTTTTTACCGAATAGTAATAAAGGGATGGAGATATTGTTAATCGTCAGGGTGGAGGATGACTGAAGACGGGAATAGGTTAATGAACTTTGTAACACTTAAGATTTGAGTATTGCATTGAAACCTGAAATTTGTATTACTTAGCGATTTGTGAGAAGCATTGTAGAGCTCGTTTTCGTGTCTGCCGAGCTCATAATCTTTCTCAGCTAATTGTGTTCAGGAATGTGGCTAACCCAGCTAGTAGAAGCTGGGCTAGAATCCATTTTGTGTTCTTTTATATCATGTACTTTGCTGTTTAACATGGTGGAGCTTACATGCATGTCTTCTGTGATCGTATAATGATAGGTTCATATATATTCATTATGTACTATTTATCCTTGCCGATTTAAATTGTTTTATAGGCCACTGTATTTCAGTTAAGTGGTTTATGCAACATTATAATCTTGCATGCTGGACATAGAGGCGACAGAACAGATAGTCACAGGCTTGGGATGGCCACGATTATGCGAACTACGTGGAGGCGCTGAGGCAGGAATAATCGTGAGAAAATTCGGACGTAACCAGGGGCGAAAATGTATGTATAAATACTTGTCCTTAACTTGCATTCGGCGAGAAGTCTGGAGACCGCATTAGGGATCGGACTTCTCCCACAAGCTTGTGAAAATAAACCACTGTACCTTGACTCACGACTGGTCTCAGAGGTATTATATTTACCTACAACAATTTGGTGCCGAAACCCAGGATCTGTTTACGGGTCCGGTCAAATGGCCACGACTGGGACACGAGAATAGATTGCCGAACTTAATAGGGTGGGTGAAATTACAGTAGGTGATCATCTGTGATGAGAGAGTGAAAGACGTCTGAATTGAGCACATCCTGAGGTGTGATGTTCAGGCGTGAGTGAGAAAGAGACTGTCTGGGTGGTCGCCGGAGTGGAAGGAATAACCTTCATGTAAAAGCCAGCTTAACAAATATAGCATAAGCGGTGGTATGGAGGGATCTGATCACCCCTGACAGGTATCACTGGACTTGGAAAAGAGCACCTAGGAGGGGGAGAGCAGGAAGGAAGAATAGAAGACTCCAGGTGGTGAGTATAAACTTATCGGTGTTATGGCGAGACAAGGACAGTGGGGACCCGCGGAATCCCTGATAAACGAATATCTGACTAAGAGGGACAAACTCATTAAACAGATGAGCAAAGGGGGGTGGGATTTAGACCACCCGCCAGACAAACAACGAAAATGGTTGGAAAAGGAAGAGAAAGACAAAACTAAGAATAATGGAGTCCTCTTAGTTCAACAATTGGCCGGATTAACTGAACAGGTCTCAGTCTTGGGTAAGAAATGTGCTGATGACAAAGTAAAAATTAATATATTGGAAGCTTCCATGTATATCTGTGTGTGTTTAACAAAGAAGATAGGAGATATTGTTAATACATCAGTTAGCTGGATTAATTGAGCAAGTAGTCGCTTCTACTAAAAGGTGGAGTGAAAATGAAGAAAAGATTAGAGAGTTAGAATCCAGAGTCAGGGAAGTGGAGAAACAAAATCATGTGTTCGAAGAAACGCAATGGAGAGGGGAAATGTTCCTTTATCTTCTCATAAGTCCACACAACAGGGACCAACCGCTCCTCCGGAGGAGTGGGAAGTGCTAGAACACAACCTAGCGCCAATATCCCGAGGGGGAACAGATGCGCAGTGAAAGGCAAATTATAAAACCTTCACCCCAGGTGAGAGACAGCAAATAGTGGCTTCCCTGGGTAATTACAACCTAGAAGCGCAAACACTAAATTCTGGGAAGAATTAGATACAACCTGGGTAGGACACCAATTACACCTGAGAGACGTACACAAGCTGGTCAGGGCAACCTGTCCAGCTAATAAGTGGAGGCAGGTAGCAGGTGGACCCGCCGCTCCTCCAGCGCAAGGATTATAGTGGGGGACGGTGGACACATGTAGTCGCCCGAACATCGGAGATAGATGCCCAACAGGCACCGCTTACCCAGTTTAAAGCAGAGATTCAGACGGTATTCGGGAATGCTCCCACTAACTGGAGCAGAATTACCACAACAAATCAGTTCAGAGGGGAATAATGCACGCAGAAGAGGGATCATGTACGTGGTAATGAGGTAAACCCTAAAACTTGGGAAATGTTGAAGTGGGAATGTGAGAAGTATGAGAAGGACAAAAGAGACAGAGAAGAACAAGAGAGACTGCCAAGGAAAGACAAGACTGAGAAAAAGTATGAGAACGGCAAGCCGAACAAATGAAAGATAAAAAAACCGTAGGTATCTGGGTTTCCAATGTGGTTACAAGATACCGATATGGATGAACAGGAGGGGGAGGATTGGTGGAATGGACCCAGTGCTGCTGCAAAGACAGAAGGGACTCAAATCAGGTTAAATCGGTTGGCCTGAAGCGTGATAGACCAAAGAGGGGAGTAAAGGGTTAAAAGAAACAAGCAGGCACGCTGACTCTGTATGACAGAGAGGGAGAGAGAGAGAGAATGTAATTGTGCAATCGAGAGCCTCATGTGGTGGAATAGTGTATGGCAGATCAAAGTGAATTGCTTCTCTCTGTGCGAGTTGAATAAATTACTTTCCCCCAGTTGAAATTTTACGACAGTGCAATCGAGAACAGGAGCTGTTGAAGCATGGAGTGTATGTTACAGGCTGTGGATGCACTGCTTTACATCTTGGTTTAGCCTCGGGGTGGATGGGGAAGTGTTAAAACTGTTAGAGATGAAAGTGATAAGATTTCTTGAATTTACTTCTGTTTTGAGTTTAATTACAGTTTGGAAGACATTACAATAAAAGTGACCATCTTAATAAACGTTCCGTATTCTTTTTGAATGTTTTACTTTCTTTAATCTTTTAATGTTAAGAAAGGATTTAAACCTTGGAAGGACCATATGCTCTTTGCTTTGTCTTGAAGTCAAAATTATAAGAGAGTAAGTTGAGAAGTTAGGAAAAGAAAATAAGTGATTGTCTTCTTCTTAAAAAAATAAGAAAATAAGCAGGAACAAAATAATGAGGTGAATATATTGTCTGAGTCTGTTTAAAGTATATCAAATTAATGAAGTTGATCTCCAGCAGGAGATTAATCAAACCTCATTTGTCAATGCAGATAAGGATGTTATCGTTAAGTATTTTTAACTCCATGAATTGTTGGAACTTGTGTTGCCAGTTAGTTCTAAATAACATTTGGACCAATATGAAATTCCACGCTTGTATTATGTTGTTTCGTTAAAATGCAACAAATTACATCGTCTACTGTTGATGATATTTCTGACGAGTCCATCCAAAGGAAACCCTGACGACAGCACTAACTTCTGGAGACCAACAACAATGCAAATTGCCCAGTCAGAATGCTGTATTAAAGTCCACAGAATATAGTGATTTACGTACATCTGATAGTTTGGTATTCTGGAACTGGTTAAGATTATGTTCTGCCGTTGGAATTTCATGTGCCATCTATTGTTCAAGGCTGCCAAATTGAAAAACACTGCAATGCTTAAAACCTAGCTCGTTAAGAATCAAACCAAAACGTTTCCAATCAATTAACTGGTATGTATTTTACCTATTTTGATTTTGATTTGGCGCCTGTAATTTTCCGAGAGTGCGGGGGCTTTTTAATCTGGAGCTCAGCTTAAAAATAGAAACGGCTGAAATTAAAAGGGTTTGGATATCACAGTTACGGTATGATATGATATCACAGTGTAAAGTGGCATGATACAACTGCCTCTCGATTATTATACAGTATAAGCACATCCATTATTTATATAATATATATTGTGTATTGATACAAACAAAATTCTTTAGGAGAAAAGGCTATGTATTCCAATCTAAATGTTGGTGCTTGGCATTTGAATGCACTTCTTTGTAGGTGGGGTAGTGGCATTTTGTGAAGTACTGTAATGCGGTGCTTGCATGCAAACAAATGTTCACATGAGATATAATGTAAGAGTACATCATATAAAGATCGGAGCTGTATGGCATGTGAATTTAATGGAGAAAGCGATGTCTTTTGATAGGGTAACATAGAAATGAATGGATGCCCAGCTGCAGCCAAAAGGCCAGTGCAAAATCTTATTTGTCATTTTCATAAATGACCTGGATGAGGAAGTGGAGGGATGGGTTGGTAAGTTTGCTGACGACACCAAGGTAGGTGGTGTTGTGGATAGTTTGGAGGGATGTCAGAAGTTGCAGCGAGACATAGATAGAATGCAAGACTGGGCGGAGAAGTGGCAGATGGACATCAACCCGGATAAGTGTGTGGTGATCCATTTTGGCAGATCCAATGGGATGAAGCAGCAGTATAATATGAAGGGTACCATTCTTAGCAGTGTAGAGGATCAGAAGGACCTTGGGGTCCGGGTCCATAGGACTCTTAAATCGGCCTCGCAAGTGGAGGATGCGGTCAAGAAGGCGTACGGCGTACTGGCCTTCATTAATCGAGGGATTGAGTTTTGGAGTCGGGAGATAATGCTGCAGCTTTATAGGACCCTGGTTAGACCCCACTTGGAGTACTGCGCGCAGTTCTGGTCACCTCATTACAGGAAAGATGTTGAAGCCATTGAAAGGGTGCAGAGGAGATTTACAAGGATGTTGCCTGGATTGGGGGGCATGCCTTATGAGGATAGGTTGAGGGAGCTTGGTCTCTTCTCCCTGGAGAGACGAAGGATGAGAGGTGACCTGATAGAGGTTTACAAGATGTTGAGAGGTCTGGATAGGGTAGACTCCCAGAGGCTATTTCCAAGGGCTGAAATGGTTGCTACGAGAGGACACAGGTTTAAGGTGCTGGGGGGTAGGTACAGAGGAGATGTCAGGGGTAAGTTTTTCACTCAGAGGGTGGTGGGTGAGTGGAATCGGCTGACGTCGGTGGTGGTGGAGGCAAACTCGTTGGGGTCTTTTAAGAGACTTCTGGATGAGTACATGGGATTTAATGGGATTGAGGGCTATAGATAGGCCTAGAGGTGGGGATGTGATCGGCGCAACTTGTGGGCCGAAGGGCCTGTTTGTGCTGTGGCTTTCTATGTTCTATGTTCTATGATTCACACAAAGCTTTCTATCGAAGGGGGATATGTAATTAAATGTATAATACACTTGCGAAAGCCGTACAGACATCGGGAAAAATGTGGACAGAGGTGTTGCTCACTATACTAATGAGATTAAGGGCTACCACAAACCGGACAACCGGATTAACCCCTTATGAACTAATGACAGGACGGGCGATGCAATTACCAGAAAGCATCATAACTGGTGGGACCGATGTAGGTCTACCAAAAGATAAAATCTGGAGATATGTTTTGGAACAAAGCACCCAACTAAACGGGATGGAAAAATTGGTAAAAGACAATCAGGAAATAAGAGACGCGGAGAGAGAGCTTGAAATGCTCCCCGACGTCCCAGCAGCTGGACGTCCTCGTGAAAACACGATCTGACAAGCCGGGGTTTGCACCGAAATGGAAAGAACCATATGATGTTATAATTAGTGGAGACACCAGTGCCTGTATCGACATAAGGGGGAAAGGTATATGGAAACATTAGACTCATTTGAAAGAATATGCTGGAACTAATTGGAAAAATATATGATACACTTCAATTGCAGACAGAAACAGACAACGACTGACCTGCAAGCAAGCTGAATGTGTTCGCGGGAAGATGTGTATGGGCGATATAGTTTTTGAACTATGGTAAAGCGGTCACGCGTATTATTATTAAGTGATGGGATGCTTCTTATGCTGTTTCTCACGACCCTAGCTCTGTCAGCCACAGAGGGAGAGTATAGATGGAATTATGAGGATTTAGGCATAAAGCACAGTGAATATCTCTGCAACGATGACTCTGCCTATTGTATGAACACCTTTGTGTATATGTCTTATCTGTTTGCATCACAATCAAAGCTGAGGAAGTGCTGGGTCTGTTCACACACTCCCACGCACGGAGGGAAGGGAGGAAATCCTTTTTTTCCCTATCCCTTTATCAACTCCGGAAATGATAGAATGGATTTTATATCAGAATGGAACCCAAAAAGGGACAAGGAAACTGACATCCAAAACCCATCGGGTACCACCATGCAGGATATGTTTAATATCAGCAACATGTTATTTTAGAGCTAGGGGGTGGAGGGTGCACTTGATCGAACTTTGAGAAACATTACCAACCCAGCTATGACAGATCAAATTCCCCACACTCCTTCGTTGTGAAAAATCAAAAAAAGGGATCTATCTGCCTGATAAGAAATGGAACCATACCTGGCACTCCAATTGACATGGTGCACTACAATAAGCAGGGGCGGAATGCAATTGACAGAGGGGACTCCTAATTGTTAGGGGCCACTCCTAATTGGCAGGGGACACTCCTAAATGGCAGGGGCACTCCTATTTGGCAGGGGCACTCCTAATTGACAGGGGGCACTACACATTGACAGGGGTACTTCAAATTGTCAGGGGCATTCCAAATTGACAGGGGCAGACCTAATTAGCAGGGGTCACTCCTAATTTGCAGGGGGCGCTCCAAAATGGCAGGCGGCACTCCTAACTGACAGGGGGAGCTCCTAACTGATAAAGGGCACTCCTAATTGACAGGGGGCCCTCCTTATTGACAGAGGGCACTACTTATTGACAGGGGGCACTCCCAATTGAGAGGGGGCACTCGAATTAACAGGTTTCACTCCAAGTGACGGGGGCACTCCAATTCACAGGGTGCACTACAATTGGCAGGGGCGGAATGCAATTGAAAGGGGGGACTCCTAATTGACAGGGGCCACTGCAAATTGGCAGGGGACACTCCTAAATGGCAGGGGCACTCCTAATTGGCAGGGGCGCTCCTAATTGAGAGGGGGCACTACAAATAGACAGGGGTACTCCAAATTGTCAGGGGCACTCCAATTTGAGAGGGGCATTCCTAATTAGCAGGGGTCACTCCTAATTGGTAGGGGGCGCTCCTTAATGACAGGGGGCACTCCTAACTGACAGGGGGAGTTCCTAACTGACAAAGGGCACTCCTAAGTGAAAGGGGGCACTCCACATTGACAGGGGACACCCCTCATTGACATAACGGGCACTCCCAATTGATAGGGGGCACTCTAAATTGACGGGGGTCACTCCTTGGTGACATGGGGCACTCCTCATTGACAGGGAGAACTGCTCATTGACAGGGGCAGTACTAATTGACAGGGGCACTCCTCGTTGACAAGGGGAACATTTACTTGACAGGGACACTCCTAATTAACAGGGGGACTCCTAGTTGACAGCGGGCACTCCTAATTGACAGAGCACTCCAAATTGTTGGGGGCACTACTCACTGACAGGGGCACTTCTAATTGACATGGGGCAATACCAATTGACGTGGGGCACTCCTCATTGACAGCTGGCACTCCTTATTGACAGGGGGCCCACCTTATTGACAGGGGACGATCCTTATTGACAGGGGGCACTCTTAATTGACAGGGGGCACTCCTAGTTGACAGAGGGCACCCCTATTTGACATGGGGGCACTCTGAATTGACGTGGGGCACTCCACATTGACAGGGGGCACTCCTAATTGACAAGGGGAACTCCTCATTGACACGGGCACTCCTAATTGACAGGGTACTCCAAATTGTTGGGGGCACTACTCACTGACAGGGGCACTTCTAATTTACATAGGCCACTCCTCATTGACTGTGGGCTCTCATTAATGACGGGGGGGCCCTCCCTATTGACAGGGGACACATCTTATTGACAGGTGGGACTCCTAATTGACAGGGGTCATTCTAATTAACAGATTTCACTCCTAATTGGCATGGGGCACTCCTAATTGGCATGGGCACTCCTAATTGGCAGGGGGCACTCCTACTTGACAGGGGGAACTCCTAATTGACAGGGGGCACCCCTACTTGACATGGGGCACTACTAATTGACGTGGGGCAATCCTCATTGACAGTTGGCACTCCTTATTGACAGGGGGCGATCCTTAATGACATGGGGCACTCCTAATTGTTGGGGGCACTACTCACTGACAGGGGCACTTCTAATTTACATGGGCCACTCCTCATTGACTGTGGGCTCTCATTATTGACGGGGGGCCCTCCTTATTGACAGGGGACACATCTTATTGACAGATGGGACTCCCAATTGACAGGGGGCACTCTGAATTGACAGGGGGCACTCCTAATTGACAGGGGGCACTCCGATTTGACAGGGGACACTCCTAATTGACAAGGGGCTCACCTAGTTGACGTTCGGGCACTCTTAATTGATAGTTGGCACTCCTAATTAACAACGGGAACTCCTCATTGACAGGGTGCCTCCTAATTTACAGGGGGCACTCTTAATTAACATGGCCTCTCCTAATTGTTGGGGGACACTGTTCGTTGACAGGGGCATTCCTAATTGATATGGGACACTCCCAATTGACAGGGGCACTACTAATTGACAAGGGGCAAACCTATTTGACATGGGGGCACTCCGAATTGACGTGGGGCACTCCTCGTTGACAGTGGGCACTCCTAATTGACAGGGGGCCCTCCTTATTGACAGAGGGCACTACTTATTGACAGGGGGCACACCCAATTGAGAGGGGGCACTCTAATTAACAGGTTTCACTCCACGTGACAGGGGGCATTCCAATTCACAGGGTGCACTACAATTGGTAGGGGCGAAATGCAATTGAAAGGGGGGACTCCTAATTGACAGGGGCCACTGCTAATTGGCAGGAGACAATCCTAAATGGCAGGGGCATTCCTAATTGTCAGGGGCACTCTTAATTGGCAGGGGGCACTCCTAATTGAGAGGGGACACTACAAATTGACAGGGGTACTCGAAATTGTCATGGGCACTCCAAATTGAGAGGGGCACTCCTAATTAGCAGTGGTCACTCCTAATTGGCAGGGGGCGCTCCTTAATGTCAGGGGGCACTCCTAACTGACAGGGGGAGCTCCTAACTGACAAAGGGCACTCCTAAGTGAAAGGGGGCACTCCACATTGACAGGGGACCCCCCCATTGACATGGCGGGCACTCCCAATTGATAGGGGGCACTCTAAATTGACGGGGGTCACTCCTTGGTGACATGGGGCACTCCTCATTGACAGGGAGAACTGCTCATTGACAGGGGCAGTACGAATTGAAAGGGGCACTCCTCGTTGACAAGGGGAACAATTACTTGACAGGGGCACTCCTAATTAACAGGGGGCACTCCTAGTTGACAGCGGGCACTCCTAATTGACAGGGCACTCCAAATTGTTGGGGGCACTACTCACTGACAGGGGCACTTCTAAATAACATTGAGCACTCCTCATTGACTGTGGGCATTTATTATTGACGGGGGAGTTATCCTTATTGACAGGGGACACACCTTATTGACAGAGGGGACTCCTAATTGATAGGGGGCACTCTAATTAACAGGTTTCACTCCAATTGACAGGGTGCACTCCAATTGACAGGGGCCACTCCTAATTGGCATGGCGCACTCCGAATTGGCAAGGGCACTCCTAATTGGTAGGGGGCACTCCTAATTGACAGGGGGAACTACAAGTTGACAGGGTTCCTCCAAATTGTCAGGGGGAACTCCAAATTGACAGTGGGCGCTCCCAATTGGCAGGTGTCACTCCTAATTGGCAGGGGGCGCTCCTAATAGACAGGTGACACTCCTAACTGACAGGGGCAGCGCCTAACTGACAAGGGCACCCCGAATTGAAAGGGGGTACTCCTCATTAACAGGGGACACTCCTCATTGACAGGGCATGCACTCCTAATTGACACGCGCCTCTCCTCATGGGCAGGGGACACTACTCATTGACAGAGGTTACTCCGCATTGACAATGGATACTTGACAGGGGGCAATCATAATTGACAGTGGGCACTCCTAATTTACGAAGGTCACTCCTTGGTGTCAGGGGGCGCTCCTCATTGACAGGGGGCCCTCCTAGTTGACAGGGGGCACTCCTAATTGACAAGGGGAACTCCTCATTGACAGGGGCCTCCTCATTGACAGGGGGCACTCCGAACTTATAAGGGGTACACGGAATTGTCAATGGGAACTACGGCTTGACAGGGGCCTCCTTATTGACAAGGGGCACTCCGAATTGAGAACGGGCACTCCTAATTGACAGGGGGCACTCCTAATTGACAAGGGGCTCACCTAATTGACGGTGGGGCACTCTTAATTGATAGGGATAACTCCTAATTAACACGGGGAACTCCTCATTGACAGGGTGCCTCCTAATAGACAGGGGGCCTTCCTAACTGACAGTGGGCACTCCTCATTGACAGGGGCACTCCTAATTGTCAGGGGCACTCTTAATTGACATGCGGCACTCCGAATTGACATGGGGCACTACTAATTGACGTGGGAGACTTCTCATTGAACGTTGGCGCTCCTATTTGACAGGGGGTCCTCCTTATTGACAGGGGGCGATCCTTATTGACAGGGGGCACTCCTAATTGACAGGTGGCACTCCAATGGACAGGGTGGACTCCAACTGGCAGGGAGGGAATCCAATTGACAGGCGGGATTCCTAATTAACTCGGCCACTCCTAGTTGGCAGGGGGCACTCTTAATTGATAGGGGTAACTCCTAATTAACACGGGGAACTCCTCATTGACAGGGTGCCTCCTAATAGACAGGGGGCCTTCCTAACTGACAGTGGGCACTCCTCATTGACAGGGGCACTCCTAATTGTCAGGGGCACTCTTAATTGACATGGGACACTATTCATTGACGGGGCACTCCTAATTGACAGGGGAGTTTCCCAATTGTCAGGGGGCACTCCTAACTAACATGGGCACTCATAATTGACATGCGGCACTCCTAATTGACATGGGGCACTACTAATTGACGTGGGAGACTTCTCATTGAACGTTGGCGCTCCTATTTGACAGGGGGCCCTCCTTATTGACAGGGGGCGATCCTTATTGACAGGGGGCACTCCTAATTGACAGGTGGCACTCCAATGGACAGGGTGGACTCCAACTGGCAGGGAGGGAATACAATTGACAGGCGGGATTCCTAATTGACAGCGGCCACTCCTAGTTGGCAGGGGGCACTCTTAATTGATAGGGGGCACTTCTAATTTACATGGGGTACTCCTCATTGACTGTGGGCACTCATTATTGACGGGGGGGGGGGCTCCTTATTATCAGGGGACACACCTTCTTGACAGAGGGGACTCCTAATTGACAGTGGGCACTCTAATGAACAGGTTTCACTCCAATTGACAGGGGGCACTCCAATTGACAGAGGCCAATCCTAATTGCAATGGGGCGCTCCTAGTTGGCAAGGGAACTCCTAATTGTCAGGGCACTCCAAATTGACAGGCGGCGCACCCAATTGGAAGGGGTCACTCCTAATTGGCAGGGGGCGCTCGTAAATGACAGGGGCACTCCTAATTGACATGGGACACTGTTCATTGACGGAGCACTCTTAATTGACAGGGATGTTTCCCAATTGTCAGGGGGCACTCCTAATTGATATGGGCACGTATAATTGACATGCGGCACTCCTAATTGACATGGGGCACTTCTCATTGAAAGTTGGCGCTCCTATTTGACATGCGGCCGTCCTTATTGACAGGGGGCGATCCTTATTGACAGGGGGCACTCCTAATTTACAGGGGGCACTCTAATTATCAGGTTTCACTCCAATTGACAGGTGGCACTCCAATGGACAGGTTGGACTCCAATTGGCAGGGGGGGGGGGGAATCCAATTGACAGGCGGGATTCCTAATTGACAGCGGTCATTCCTAGTTGGCAGGGGGTACTCTTAATTGATAGGGGGCAGTCCGAATTAACAAGGGGAACTCCTCATTGACAGGGTGCCTCCTAATTGACAGGGGTCACTCCTAATTAACATGGCCACTCCGAATTGTTGGGGGACACTATTCATTGACAGGGGCATTCCTAATTTACAGGGGAGTCTCCTCATTGAAAGGGGGCACTCCTAATTGACATGGGGCACTCAGAATTGACATGGGACGTTCCGCATTGAAAGGGGGTACTCCCCATTGACAGGGGACACTCCTCATTGACATGGCACGCACCCCTAATTGACAGGGGCCTCTCCTCATTGGCAGGGGACACTACTTATTGGCAGAGGTTACACCGCATTGACAGTGGACACTCCTCATTGACAGGGGGCACTCCAATTTGACAGGAGGCGCTCCTAATTGACGGGGGTCATTCCCTTGTGAGAGGGGGCGCTCCTCATTGACAGGGAGAACTGCTCATTGACAGGGGGCAGTACTAATTGACAAGAGGCACTCCTCGTTGACAAGGGGCACATCTATTTGACGGGGGCATTCCTAATTAACAGGCGGCACTCCTAATTGACAAGGGGATCTCCTCATTGACAGGGGCCTCCTCGTTGACAGGGGCAGTCCTAATTGACAGGGCACTCCAAATTGTTGGGGGCACTACTCACTGACAGGGGCACGTCTAATTTACATGGGGCACTGCTCATTGACTGTGGGCACTCATTATTGACGGGGAGGGGGGGGGGCTCCTTATTGACAGGGGACACACCTTATTGACAACGGAGACTCCTAATTGAAAGGGGGCACTCTAATTAACAGGTTTCACTCCAATTGACAGGGGCACACCAATTGACAGAGGCCACTCCTAATTGCAATGGGGCACTCCTAGTTTGCAAGGGAACTTCTAATTGGCAGGGGGCACTCCTAATTGACAGGGGGAACTACAAGTTGACAGGGGTTCTCCAAATTGTCAGGGCCCTCCATTTTGACAGGCGGCGCTCCCAATTGGAAGGGGTCACTCCTAATTGGCAGGGGGCGCTCGTAAATGACAGGGGGCACTCCTAACTGACAGGGGCAGCTCCTAACTGACAAGGGGCACCCCGAATTGAAAGGGGGTACTCCTCATTTACAGGGGACTCTCCTCATTGGCAGGGCAGGCACTCCTAATTGACACGCGGCTCTCCTCATTGGCAGGAGGCACTACTCATTGACAGGTTACTCCGCATTGACAGTGGACACTCCTCATTGACGGGACACTCCTAATTGACAGGGGGCACTCCTAATTGACGGGGGTCAATCCTTGGTGACAGGGGGCGCTCCTCAATGACAGGGTGCACTCGTAATTGACAGGGGGCACTCCTAACTGACATGGGACACTATTCATTGACGGGGCGCTCCTAATTGACAGGGGAGTCTCCTCATTGACAGGGGGCACTCCTAATTCACATGGGACACTCATAATTGACATGAGGCACTCCGAATTGAAAGGGGGTACTCCTCATTGACAGGGGACACTCCTCATAGACATGGCAGGCACCCCTAATTGACAGGGCACTCTCCTCATTGACAGGGGGCCCTCCTTATTGACAGGGGCCACTCCTCATTGACAGAGGGTTCTCCTAATTGACAGGGGGCACTCCAAATTGACATGGGGAACTCAACATTGACAAGGGGCACTCCTAATTGACATGGGGCACGACTAATTGGCGTTGGGCACTCCTCATTGACAGTTGGCACTCCTTATTGACAGGGGGCACTCCTCATTGACAGTGGGACACTCTAATTAACCGGTTTCACTCCAATTGACAGGGGATACTCCATTTGTCAGGGGGCACTCCAATTGGCAGGGGGTGAATCCAATTGACAGGCGGGACTCCTAATTGACAGGGGCCAGTCCTAGTTGACAAGGGGAAGCTCCAAACTGACAAGGGGCACTCCGAATTGATAAGGGGAACTCCTCATTGACAGGGGCCTGCTTATTGACAGGGGGCACTCCGAATTGAGAGCGGGCACTCCTAATTCACAGTGAGCACTCCTAATTGACAAGGGGCTCACCTAATTGACGGTGGGGCACTCTTTATTGATAGGTGGCACTCCTTATTAACACGGGGAACTCCTCATTGACAGGTTGCCTCCTAATTGACAGGGGGCACAACTAATTGACGTTGGGCACTCCTCATTGACAGTTGGCACTCCTTATTGACAGGGGGCCCTCCTTATTGACAGGGGGCCCTCCTTATTGACAGGGGGCACTCCTCAATGACAGTGGGACACTCTAATTAACAGGTTTCACTCCAATTGACAGGGGGCATCCCAATTGACAGGGGGCACTCGAATTGGCAGGGGGGGGAATCCAATTGACAGGCGGGATTCCTAATTGACAGGGGCCACTCCTAGTTGACAAGGGGCAACTCCAAACTGACAAGGGGCACTCCGAATTGTCAAGGGGAACTCCTCATTGACAGGGGCCTCCTCGTTGACAGGGGCACTCCTAATTGACAGGGCACTCCAAATTGTTGGGGCACAACTCACTGAAAGGGGCACTTCTAATTTACATGGGGCACTCCTCATTGACTGTTGGCACTCATTCTTGACGGGGGGGGGGCCTCCTTATTGACAGGGGACACACCGTATTGACAGAGGGGACTCCTAATTGAAAGGGGGCACTCTAATTAACAGGTTTCACTCCAATTGACAGGGGGCACTCCAATTGACAGAGGCCACTCCTAATTGCAATGGGGCACTCCTAGTTGGCAAGGGAACTTCTAATTGGCAAGGGGCACTCCTAATTGACAGGGGGAACTACATGTTGATTTGGGTTCTCCAAATTGACAGGGCCCTCCATTTTGACAGGCGGCGCTCCCAATTGGAAGGGGTCACTCCTAATTGGCAGGGGGCGCTCATAAATGACAGGGGGCACTCCTAACTGACAGGGGCAGCTCCTAACTGACAAGGGGCACCCCGAATTGAAAGGTGGTACTCCTCAGTTACAGGGGACTCTCCTCATTGGCAGGGCAGGCACTCCTAATTGACACGCGCCTCTCCTCATTGGCAGGGGGCACTATTCATTGACAGAGGTTGCTCCGCATTGACAATAGACACTCCTCATTGACGGGACACTCCTAATTGACAGGGGGCACTCCTAATTGACGGGGGTCCATCCTTGGTGACAGGGGGCGCTCCTCAATGACAGGGTGCACTCGTAATTGACAGGGGGCACTCCTAACTGACATGGGACACTATTCATTGACGGGGCGCTCCTAATTGACAGGGGAGTCTCCTCATTGACAGGGGGCACTCCTAATTCACATGGGGCACTCATAATTGACATGAGGCACTCCGAATTGAAAGGGGGTACTCCTCATTTACAGGGGACACTCCTCATATACATTGCAGGCACCCCTAATTGACAGGGCCCTCTCCTCATTGACAGGGGGCACTATGTATTGGCAGAGGTTACACCGCATTGACAGTGGACACTCCTCATTGACAGGGGGCACTCCTAATTGATAGGGGGCATTCCTAATTGGCGGGGGTCATGCCTTGGTGTCAGGGGGCGCTCCCCATTGACATGGTGCACTCCTAATTGACAGGGGGCACTCAAAATTGACAAGGGGACCTCCTCATTGACAGGGGCCTGCTTATTTATAAGGGGCACTCCGAATTAAGAGCGGGCACTCCTAGTTGACAGCGGGCACTCCTAATTGACAGGGGGCACTCCTAATTGACATGGGGCACGACTAATTGCCGTTGGGCACTCCTCATTGACAGTTGGCACTCCTTATTGACAGGGGGCCCTCCTTATTGACAGTGTGACACTTTAATTAACAGGTTTCACTCCAATTGACAGGGGGCACTCCAATTGTCAGGGGGCACTTCAATTGGCAGGGGGTGAATCCAATTGACAGGCGGGACTCCTAATTGACAGTGGCCAGTTCTAGTTGACAAGGGGCAGCTCCAAACTGCCAAGGGGCACTCCGAATTGGTAAGGTGAACTCCTTATTGTCAGGGGCCTGCTTATTGACAGCGGGCACACCGAATTGATAGGTGGCACTCCTAATTAACACGGGGAACTCCTCATTGACAGGGTGCCTCCTAATTGACAAGGGACACTCCTAATTGACAGGGGGCACTCCTCATTGATAGGGGAGTCTCCAAATTGACAGCGGCCACTCCTAATTGATATGGGGCACTCATAATTGACATGGGGCACTCCTAATTGACATGGGGCACAACTAATTGACGTTGGGCACTCCAAATTGACAGTTGGCACTCCTTCTTGATAGGGGATCCTCCTTATTGACAGGGGGCACTCCTCAATGTCAGTGGGACACTCTAATTAACAGGTTTCAATCCAATTGACAGGGGGCATTCCAATTGACAGGGGGCACTCGAATTGGCAGGGGGGGAATCCAATTGACAGGCGGAACTCCTAATTGAAAGGGGCCACTCCCAGTTGACAAGGGGCAGCTCCAAACTGACAAGGGGTACTCCGAATTGACAAGGGGAACTCCTCATTGACAGGGGCCTCCTCGTTGACAGGTGCACTCCTAATTGACAGGGCACTCCAAATTGTTGGGGGCACTACTCACTGACAGGGGCACTTCTAATTTACATGGGGCACTCCTCATTAACTGTTGGCACTCATTATTGACGGGGGGGGGGCTCCTTATTGACAGAGGGGACTCCTAACTGAAAGGGGGCACTCTCATTAACAGGTTTCACTTCAATTAACAGGGGGCACTTCAATTTACAGAGGCCACTCCTAATTGCAATGGGGCACTCCTAGCTGGCAAGGGAACTCCTAATTGGCAGGGGGCACTCCTAATTGGCAGGGGGAACTACAAGTTCACAGGGGTTCTCCAAATTGTCAGGGCCCTCCGTTTTGACAGGCGGTGCTCCCAATTGGAAGGGGTCACTCCTAATTGGCAGGGGGCGCTCGTAAATGACAGGGGGCACTCTTAACTGACAGGGGCAGCTCCTAACTGACAAGGGGCACCCCGATTTAAAAGGGGGTACTCCTCATTAACAGGGGACTCTCCTCATTGGCAGGGCAGGCACTCCTAATTGACACGCGCCTCTCCTCATTGGCAGGGGGCACTACTCATTGACAGAGGTTACTCCGCATTGACAGTGGACACTCCTCATTGACGGGGCACTCCTAATTGACAGGGGGCACTCCTAATTGACGGGGGGGGGGTCACTCCTTGATGACAGGGGGCGCTCCTCAATGACAGGGGGCACTCCTAATTGTCAGGGGGCACTCCTAACTGACACGGGTCACTCCTAGTTGACGGGGGCCCTCCTAATTGACAAGGGGAACTCGGAATTGTCAAGGGGAACTCCTGATTGACAGGGGCCTCCTTATTGACAGGGGGCACTTCGAATTGAGAGCGGGCACTCCTAATTGACAAGGGGCACTCCTAATTGACAAGGGGCTCACCTAATTGGCGGTGGGGCACTCTTAATTGATAGGGGGAACTCCTAATTAACACGGGGAACTCCTCATTGACAGGGTGCTTCCTGATTGATTGGGGGCACTCCAAATTGATAGTGGGCACTCCTCATTGACAGGGGCACTCCTAATTGACAGTGGCACTCCTAATTGACATGGGAAACTATTCATTGGCGGGGCACTCCTAATTTGCAGGGGAGTTTCCTAATTGTCAGGGCGCACGCCTAATTGACATGGGACATTCATAATTGACATGGGGCACTCCTAATTGACATGGGGCACTCCTAATTGACATGGGGCACTACTATTTGACGTGGGGCACTTCGCATTGACAGTTGGCGCTCCTATTTGACAGGGGGCCCTCCTTATTGACAGGGGGCGATCCTTATTGACAGGGGGCACTCCTAATTGACAGGGGGCACTGTAATTAACAGGTTTCACTCCAATTGACTGGTGGCACTCCAATGGACAGGCTGGACTCCAATTGGCATTTTGGGAATCCAATTGACAGGCAGGATTCCTAATTGACAGCGGCCACTCCGAGTTGGCAGGGGGCACTCTTAATTGATAGGAGACACTCCAAATTAACAAGGGGATCTCCTCATTGACAGATTGGCTCCTATTTGACAAGGGGCACTCCTAATTAACATGGCCACTCCAAATTGTTGGTGGACACTATTCATTGACAGGGGCATTCCTAATTTACAGGGGAATCTCCTCATTGACAGGGGGCACTCCTAATTCACATGGGGCACTTATAATTGACATGGGGCACTCCGAATTGAAAGGGGGTACTCCTCATTGACAGGGGACACTCCTCATTGACATGGCAGGCACCCCTAATTTACAGGGGCCTCTCCTCATTGGCAGGGGGCACTACTTATTGGCAGAGGTTACACCGCATTGACAGTGGACACTCCTCATTGCCAGGGGGCACTCCTAATTGATAGGGGGCATTCCTGATTGACGGGGGTCATTCCTTGGTGACAGGGGGCGCTCCCCATTGACAGGGGGCACTCCTAAGTGACAGGGGGCACTCAAAATTGACAAGGGGGACTCCTCATTGACAGTGGCCTGCTTATTGACAGGAGGCACTCCGAATTAAGAGCGGGCACTCCTAGTTGACAGCGGGCACTCCTAGTTGACAGGGGGCTTTCCTAATTGACAAGTGGCTCACCTAATTGACGGTGGGGCACTCTTAATTGATAGGGGGAACTCCTAATTAACACGGGGAAATCCTCATTGACAGGGTGCCTCCTAATTGACAGTGGGCACTCCTCATTGGCAGGGGGACTCCTAATTGACGGGGGACTCCTAATTGACATCGGGCACTATTCATTGACGGGGCACTCCTAATTGACACGGGAGTTTCCCAATTGTCAGGGCGCACTCCTAATTGACATGGGGCACTCATAATTGACATGCGGCACTCCTAATTGACACGGGGCACTACTACTTGACGTGGGGCACTTCTCATTGAAAGTTGGCGCTCCTATTTGACAGGGGGTCTCCCTTATAGACGGGGGGGGGGGGCGATCCTTACTGACAGGGGGCACTCCTAATTGACAGGGGGCACTCTAATTAACAGGTTTCACTCCAATTAACAGGCGGCACTCCAATGGACAGGCTGCACTCCAATTGGCAGGGGGGAATCCAATTGGCAGGCGGGATTCCTAATTGACAGCGGTCACTCCTAGTTGGCAGGGGGTAATCTTAATTGATAGGGGGCAGTCCTAATTAACAAGTGGAACTCCTCATTGACAGGATGCCTCCTAATTGAAAGGGGGCACTCCTAATTAACATGGCCACTCCGAATTGTTGGGGCACACTATTCATTGACAGTGGCATTCCTAATTTTTAGGGGAGTCTCCTCATTGACAGGGGGCACTCCAAATTCACATGGGGCACTCATAATTGACATGGGGCATTCCGAATTGAAAGGGCGTACTCCGCATTGACAGGGGACACTCCTCATTGACATGGCAGGCACCCCTAATTGACAGGCTCCTCTCCTCATTGGCAGGGGCACTACTTATTGGCAGATGATACACCGCATTGACAGTGGACACTCCTCATTGACAGGGGGCACTCCTAATTGACAGGGGGCATTCCTCATTGACGGGGCTCCTTCCTTGGTGACAGGGGGCGCTCCCCATTGACAGGGGGCATTTGTAAATGACAGGGGGCACTCCTAATTGACAAGGGGAACTCCTCATTGACAGGGGCCTGCCTCTTGACAGGGGGCACTCCGAATTGAGAGAGGGCACTCCTATTTGACAGCGGGCACTCCTAATTGACAGGGGGCACTCCTAATTGACAAGGGGCTCACCTAATTGACGGTGGGGCACTCTTAATTGATCGGGGGCACTCTAATTAACAGGTTTCACTCCAATTGACAGGGGGCACTCAAATTGACAGAGGCCACTCCAAATTGCAATGGGGCATTCCTAGTTGGCAAGGGAACTCCTAATTGACAGTTGGCACTCCTTCCTGACAGGGGGCCCTCCTTATTGACAGAGGGCACTCCTTATTGACAGGGGGCACTCCTAATTGACAGGGGACACTCTAATAAACAGGTTTCACTCCAATTGACAGGGGGCACTCCAATTCACAGGGTGCACTACAATTGGCAGGGGCGGAATGCAATTGAAAGGGGGCACTCCTACATGGCAGGTGCACTCCTGATTGGCAGGGGCACTCCTAATTGACAGGGGGCACTACAAATTGACAGGGGTACTGCAAATTGTCAGGGCACTCCAAATTGACAGGGGTACTCCTAGTTGATCGGGGGCACTCCTAATTGACAAGGGGAACTCCTCATTGACAGGGGCCTCCTTATTGACAGGGGGCACTCCGAATTGACAGGGGGCACTCCGAATTGACAGGGGGCACTCCTAATTGACAGGGGGCACTCTTAATTAACAAGGGGAATTCCACATTGACAGGGTGCCTCCGAATTGACAGGGAGCATTCCTAATTGTCATGGCCACTCCTAATTGTTGGGGGACACTATTCATTCACAGGGCACTCCTAATTGACAGGGGAGTCTTCTAATTGACACGGAGCACTCCTATTTTACATGGGGCGCTCTTAATTGACATGGGGCCCTTAGAATTGACATTGGGCACTCCTAATGGACATGGGGCCCTCCTAATTGACAGTGGGCACTCCTTATTGAGAGGGGGCCCTCCTTGTTGAAACGGTGCACTCCTTATTGACAGGGGGCACTCCTAATTGACTGGGGGCACTCTAAGTAACAGGTTTCACTCGAATTGACAGGTAGCAGTCCAATTGACAGGGTGCACACCAATTGGCAGAGGGGGAATCCAATTGATAGGGGGGACTCCTATTTGACATACACCACTCCTAATTGGCAGGGGGCACTCCTAATTGGCAGGGGGCACTCCTAATTGACAGGGGGCACTCCGAATTGACAAGGGGAACTCCTCATTGACAGGGACCTCCTTATTGACATGGGGCACTCCGAATTGACAGGGGGCACTCCTAATTGACAGGGGACACTCCTAATTGACAATGAGCTCATCTACTTGACAGTGGGGCACTCTTACCTGATAGGGGGCGCTCCTAATTAACAATGGGAACTCCTCATTGACAGGGTGCCTACTAATTTATTTATTTTTCAGTTAAATCTGTGTTAAAAATCGGAGGGTTTTTTTTGCAAAACAGGAAGTAGGCCCAGGTGGGCTGGGAAGATTTTTGGAGTGTTTAAAAGCAGGCCGCACTTTTGAGCGGGCAGCGTCGGGAGCGGGCCGTGGAGTGAGTGGGAAGTTGAGTGAGAACTGACGGGCTTTGGCTCATCGGGCTTCGGCGTAAACAGGCAGAGGTGGGGTAGGTTTTGACAGGTTTTTTTTTCTGTGTCATTGGAAGAAAGGGGGAATTATGATTGTGAGGCCAGTTTGTTGTTCTCAGTGTCTGACGTGGGAGGTCCTGGAGTCAGCTAGCCTCCCGGACGTCCATATCTGCGCCAGGTGCGTCGAGCTGCAGCTCTTAAGGGTCCGCGTTGGGGAACTGGAACTGCAGCTCAATGACCTTCGTCTGGTTAGGGAGAATGAGGAGGTGATAGATAGGAGTTACAGGCAGGTGGTCACACCGGGGCCACGAGAGGCAGACAAGTGGGTCACGATTAGGAAGGGGAAGGGGAAAGGTCAGTTACTAGAGAGTAGCCCAGTGGCTGTGCCCCTTAAAAATAAGTACTCCTGTTTAAGTACTGTTGCGGGGAGAAGGCTGGTGGAAGCATCAGTGGCCGTGCCTCCGGTGCAGAATCCGGCCCGGCAGCTCAGAAGGGGAGGGAAAGGCAGGATGAGCAAACTGACCACATCACCAAGGTACAGGGAGCCATCCAAGTGGGGGGAGAAACAAAAAATGTCGGAGAAATTTCGGATAGTACACTTTTGGATGCTGTTGAGGGGGGACGACTTAGCAGGGGTCAGCCATGGTGTACAGGTCATTGGCTCAGATTCTGTCCTTGTGGCTCAGAAGGGAAGGGGGAGAGGAGTAGAGGATTAGTCATTGGAGACTCCATCGTTAAAGGGACGGACAGGAGATTCTGCGGGAACGAGAGAGACTCGCCGTTGGTGTGTTGCCTACCCAGGAACCAGAGTGCGCGATGTCTCGGATCGTGTTTTCGATATCCTTAAGGGGGAGGGGGGCCAGCCCCAAGTTGTGGTTCACATAGGCACTCAACACATAGGTATGAAAAGGGATGGGAATGTAAGGCGGAAATTCAAGGAGTTAGGGTGGAAGCTTAGGGCTAGAACAAACAAAGTTGTTATATCTGGTTTGTTACCTGCGCCACGTGATAGTGAGGAGAGGAATAGGGAGAGAGACCAGTTGAACACGTGGTTACAGGGATGGTGCAGGAGGGACGGATTCAGATACCTGGACAATTTGGGCTCTTTCTGGGGTAGGTGGGACCTCTACAAACAGGATGCTCTGCACTTGAACCAGAGGGGTATCAATATCTTGGGGGGGGGGGGGAACTTGCTAATGATCTTCTGGAGGGTATAAACTAATTCAGCAGGGGGGTGGGTACCTGGATTGTAGGTCCGGTGTACAGGAGGTTGAGAGTAGTGAGGTCATGGATGAGGTTTCAGAGTCGCAGGAGTGTACTAGCAGGCATGAAGGCGGTTTGAAGTGTGTATACTTCAACGCTAGGTGAATCTGGAATAAGGTGGGTGAGCTTGCAGCATGGGTTGGGACATGGGACTGCGATGTTGCCACCTGGGAGTCATGGGTTGCCACCTGGGAGACATGGGACTGCGATGGGCCACCTGGGAGTCATGGATTGAGCAGGGACAGGAATGGTTGTTGCAGGTTCCGGGGTTAGATGTTGCAGTAAGTGCAGGGAAGGTGGTAAAAGAGGGGGAGGTGTGGCATTGTTAGTCAAGGACAGTATTACGGTGGCAGAAAGGGCATTTGATGAGGACTTGTCTACTGAGGTAGTTTGGGCTGAGGTTAGAAACAGGAAAGGAGAGGTCACCCTGTTGGGAGTTTTTTATAGACCTCCGAAAACGTCCAGAGATGTAGAGGAAAAGATTGCAAAGATGATTCTGGATAGGAGCGAAAGTAACAGGGTAGTTGTACTGGGGGACTTTAACTTTACAAATATTGACTGGAAAAGCTATAGTTCGAGTACTTTAGAGGGGTCGCTTTTTGTCGAGTGTGTGCAGGAAAGCTTCCTGACGCATTATGTCGATAGACCAACAAGAGTCGAGGCCACATTGGATTTGGTACTGGGTAATGAACCAGGCCAGGTGGTAGATTTGGAGGTATCCTGTTTGGACTGAAAAATGGCAAATGGAGTTTAACCCTGACAAATGCGAGGTGATATATTTTGGTTGGACAAATTTAAATGTGGATAGACAATTCGATTACGTTTATTTTAGCGATGGAAAAGGATAGGTGTATCCCAATGGGCAAGAGTTATAGCTGGGGGAAAGGAAAGTATGATGCGATTAGGCGAGATTTAGCTGGCATATGTTCGGGAAGGAAACTGCAGGGGATCGGCACAATTGTAATGTGGAACTTGTTCAAGGAACAGCTACTATACGTCCTGGATAAATATGGACCTGTCAGGCAGGGAGGAAGCAGACGTGTGAGGGAACCGTGGTTTACTGAGGAGGTTTAATATCTTGTGAAGAGGAAGAAGGAGACTTATGTTAAGATGAGACTTGAAGGCTCAGTTAGGGCGCTTGAGAGTTACAATTAGCCAGGAAGGACCTCAGGAAAGAGTTCAGAAGAGCGAGGTGGGGACATGAGAAGTCTTTGGCGGGTAGGATCAAGGAAAACCCTAAAGTTTTCTACCGGTATGTCAGGAGTTAAAGAATGACGAGGGTAAGATTAGGGCCAGTCAAGCACAGGAGTGGGAAGTTGTTCGTGGAGTCTGAAGAGATCGGAGAGGCACTAAATGAATATTTTTCGTCGGTATTCACACTGGAGAGGGACAGTGTTGTTGAGGGGAGTACTGAGATGCAGGCTGTTGGACTGGATGGGATTGATGTTCATGTGGAGGAGGTGTTAGCAATTCTGGAAAGGGTAAAAATAGATAAGTCCCCTGGGCCGGGGGCATTTATTCTAGGATTCTCTGGGAGGTTAGAGAGGAGATTGCAGAGCCTTTAGCTTTGATCTTTGTGTCGTCATTGTCAACAGGAACAGTGCCAGAAGACTGGAGGATAGCAAATGTTGTCCCCTTATTCAAGAAGGGGAGTAGGGACACCCCTGGTAATTATATACCGGTGAGCCTTACTTCTGTTGTGGGCAAAGTATTGGAAAGGGTAATAAGAGATAGGATTTATAATCACCTAGAAAGGAATAATTAGGGATAGTTAGCACGGTTTTGTGAAGGGTAGGTCGTGCCTCACAAACCTTATTGAGTTCTTTGAGAAGGTGACCAAAGAGGTGGATGAGGGTAAAGCGGTTGATGTGGTGTATATGGATTTCAGCAAAGCATTTGATAAGGTTCCCCACGGTAAGCTTTTGCAGAAAATACGGACACATGGGATTGAGGGTGATTCAGTGGTTTGGATCAGGAATTGTCCAGCTGTAAGAAAACAAAGGGTGGTGGTTGATGGGAAATATACATCCTGGAGTTCAGTTACTAGTGGTGTACCGCAAGGATCTGTTTTGAGGCCACTGCTGTTTGTCATTTTTATTAATGACTTGGATGAGGGCGTGGAAGGATGGAGTAGTAAATTTGCGAATGACACTAAAGTCGGTGGAGTTGCAGACAGTGCGGAGGGAAGTGGCAGGTTACAGAGGGACATAGATAAGCTGCAGAGCTGGGCTGAGTGGTGGCAAATGGAGTTCAATGCGGAAAAGTGTGAGGTGATTCACTTTGGAAGGAGTAACATGAATACAGAGTACTGGCCTAATGGTAAGATACTTGGTCGTGTGGATGAACAGAGGGATATGGGTGTCCATGTGCATAGATCCCTGAAAGTTGGCACCTAGGTTGATAGGGTTGTTAAGAAGGTGTACGTTGTGGTAGCTTTTATTGGTAGAGGGATTGAGTTTCGGAGCCAGGAGGTCATGCTGCAACTGTTAAAAACTGTGGTGTGGCGGCATTTGGAGTAATGCGTTCAGTTCTGGTCGCCGTATTATAGGAAAGATGTGGAAGTGTTGGAAAGGGTGCAGAGGAGATTTACAAGGATGTTGCCTTTTATGGTGGGAAAATCGTATGAGGAAAGGCTGGGGGGCTCGAGGTTGTTTTCGTTAGAGAGAAGAAGGTTAAGAGGTGACTTAATAGAGGCATACAAGATGATCAGAGGATTAGAGAGGGTGGATATTGAGAGCCTTTTTCCTCGGATGGTGTTAGCGAGCACGAGGGGACAGAGCTTTAAATTGAGGGGTGAGAGATATAGGACAGATGTCAGAGGTAGGTTCTTTACTCAGAGAGTAGTAAGGGCGTGGAACGCCCTGCCTGCAGCAGTGGTGGACTCGTCAACGTTGAGAGCGTTCAAGTGGTTATTGGATAAACATTTGGATGATATTGGAATAGTGTAGATTAGAGGGGCTTTAGATTGGTACCACTGGTCGGCGGAACATCGAGGGCCGAAGGGCCTGTACTGCTCTGTAATGTTCTATGCTCTAATTGACAGGGGGCACTCCAAATTGACATGGGCACGCCTAATTGTTGGGGGACACTTTGCATTGACAGGCGCTCTCCTAATTGACAGGGGAGTCTCCTAATTGACAGGGGACACTCCTAATTGACATGGGGCACTCATAATTGACGTGGGGCACTCCTAATTGACAGGGACACTCCTAATTGAAATGGGGCACTCCTAATTGACGTGGGGCACTCCTCATTGAAAGTGGGCAGTCCTTATTGACAGGGTGCCCTTCTCATTGACAGGGGGCACTCCTTATCGACAGGTTTCACTCCAATTGACAGGGGGCACTCCAATTGATAGGGTGCACTACAATTGGCAGAGGGGGAATCCAATTGACAGGTGGTCTCCTAATTGACAGGGGCACTCCTAATTGTCAGGGGGCACTCCTTTTGACAGGGATCACTACAAATTGACCGGGGTACTCCACATTGTCAGAGGGCACTCCAAGTTGACAGGGGCACTCCTAATTAGCAGGGGTCATTCCTAATTTGCAGGGGGCGCACCTAAATGACAGGGGCACTCCAAACTGACAGGGGAGCTCCTAACTGACAAGGGGCACTCCTAATTGCAAGGGCGTTCTCCTAATTGAAAGGGGACACACCTCATTGACAGGGCGGGCACTCCTAATTGACAGGGGCGCACTCCTCATTGACAAGGGGGCACCCCTCATTGACAGGGGACACTCCTCATTGACAGGGCGGGGACTCCTAATTGACAGGGGGGGCACTCCAAATTGACAGTGGTCACACCTTGGTGACATGGGGGCACTCCTCATTGACCGGGGGTACTCCTTACTGCGAGGGGGCACTCCTAATTGACAGAGGGCACTCTTCATTGGCAGGGGACACTCCTCATTGACAGGGAGCACTCCTCATTGACAGAGGGATCTCCTAATTGGCAGGGGTCGTTTCTAATTTGTAGGGGGCACTCCTAAGTGACAGGGGGCGCTACTTAGTGACAGGGGGCGCTTCTTATTGACATGGGGCACTCCTCATTGAAGGGGGGGGGGCACTCATCATTGACAGGGGGCACTCCGAATTGGCAGGGGGCACTCCTAATTGGCCGGGGCACTCCTAATTGGCAAGGGGCACTCCTAATTGGCAGCGAGCACTCCGAATTGACCGGGGCCACTACAAATTGACAGGGGTACTCAAATTGTTAGGGGGGACACCAAATTGGCAGGGGCACTCGTAATTAGCAGGGGTCACTCCAAATTGCAGGTTGCGCTCCTAAATGACATGGGGCACTTCTAACTGACAGGGGGAGCACCTAACTGACAACGGGCACTCCTAATTGAAAGGGGGTTTCCTCATTTACAGGGAACACTCCTCATTGACAGGGCGGGCACTCCAAATTGACAGGGGTGACTCCTTTGTGACATGGGGGCACTCCTCATTGACCGGGGGTAATCGTCTTTGCGAGGGGGCACTTCTCATTGGCAGGAGGCACTCCTCATTGACAGGGAGCACTCCTTATTGACAGGGGAGACGCCTCATTGACAGGGCGGGCACTCCAAATTGATAGGGGTCACTCCTTTGTGACATGTGGGCACTCCTCATTGACTGGGGGTAATCCTCTTTGCGAGAGGGCACGCCTCATTGGCACAGGCACTCCGCATTGACAGGGGGAACTCCTAATTGGCAGGGGTCACTCGTAAATGGTAGGGGGCACTCCAAATTGACAGGGGGCACTCCTAATTGACAGTGGGATCTCCTAATTGACAGGGGGCTCTCTAATTGACAGGGGGCACTCCGAATTGACAGGGGGCAATTCTAATTGACAGGGGGCACTGCTAATTGACAGGGGGCCCTCCGAATTGACACGGGGGCACTCTGCATTGACAGGGGCCTGTCCATTTGACAGGGGGTACGCCTCATTGACCGGGACCTCTCCTAATTAAAGGTGGGGCACTGTTAATTGATATTGGGCACTTCTCATTGACCGTGGATACTCCTCATTGACTGTGGGGCACTCCTCATTGACGGTGGGACACTCCTCATTGACGGTGGGACACTCCTCATTGACGGGTTGGCACTCTTCATTGACGTGGGGGGATCCTCATTGACGGGGGTGCACGCCTCATTCACCGGGGGGCACTCCGCATTGACGGTGGGGCACTCCTCATTAACAGGGGGCACTCCTCATTGACAGGGGCACTACTCAGTGACAGGGGGCTTTCTTAATTGACAGGCGGGCACTCATAATTGACAGGGGTCAGTCCTTGGTAACAGAGGCCTCTCCTCATTTCCAGGGGGCACTTCTCATTGACGAGGGGGTGGGCACTCCTCATTGACAGGGGACCTCCTCATTGACAGAGAGCACTACTTATTGAAAGGGGCACGCGTAATTGACAAGTGGAACATCGAACTGACAAAGGCACTCCAAATTGGGAGGGGGCACTCCTAATTGTCTGTGGGCGCTCCTAAATTACAGCGGGCACTCCTAACTGGCAGCGGGAGCTCCAAACTGACAAGGGGCACTCCAAATTGAAAGGGGGTACTCCTCATTGACAGGGGACACTCCTGATTGACAGGGGATATCCTCATTGTCAGGGCGGGCACGCCTAATTGACAGTGGGCACTCCAAACTGACAGGAGAAACTCCTTGGTGACATGGGGGCACTCCTCATTGACCGGGGGTACTCCTCAGTGACAGGGGGCACTCCTCATTGATAGGGGGAACTCCTAATTGGCAGGTCTCACTCCACATTGACAGGGGTGGTACTCTTCATTGACGTGGGGGGATCCTCATTGATGGGGGGGGGCACGCCTCATTCACCGGGGGGCACTCCGCATTGACGGTAGGGCACTCCTCATTGACAGGGGGCACTCCTCATTGACAGGGGCACTACTCAGTGACAGGGGATACTCGACATTGACAGTGGACAATCCTCATTGACAGGGGGCACTCTTAATTGACAGGGGGCACGCATTATTGACAGGGGTCACTCCTTGGTGACAGAGGCCTCTCCTCATTGACAGGGGGCACTCCACATTGACGAGGGGGGGCACTCATCATTGACAGGGGGACCTCCTCATTGACAGGGGGCGCTCCTGATTGAAAGGGGCACGCGTAATTGACAAGTGGAACATCTAATTGACAGAGGCACTCCTAATTGACAGGGGGACTACAAATTGACAGGGGTACTCCAACTTGTCAGGGGGCACTCCAAATTGTCAGGGGGCACTCCTAATTGGCAGGGGTCACTCCTAATTGTCTGTGGGCGCTCCGAAATGACAGCGAGCACTCCTAACTGACAGCGGGGCTCCAAACTGACAAGGGACATTCCAAATTGAAAGGGGGTACTCCTCATTGACAGGGGACAGTCCTGATTGACAGGGGATACTCCTCATTGTCAGGGCGGGCACGCCTAATTGACAGTGGGCACTCCAAACTGACAGGGGTCACTCCTTGGTGACATGGGGGCACTCCTCATTGACCGGGGGTACTCCTCAGTGACAGGGGGCACTCCTCATTGACAGGGGGAACTCCTAATTGGCAGTTGTCACTCCACATTGACAAGGGGCACTCCGAATTGACAGAGGGCACTCTTCATTGGCAGGGGGGCACTCCTCATTGACAGGGGGCACTCCTCATTGAACTCCTAATTGGCAGGGGTCGTTCCTAATTGGTAGCGGGCACTCCTAATTGACAGGGGGCGCTGCTTGGTGACAGGGGCGCTCCTCATGGACAGGGGGCACTCCCCATTGACGTGGGGGGGCCCTCATCATTGACAGGGGACACTGTTCATTGACATGGCGGGCACTCCTAATTGACAGGGGGACGCCAAATTGACAGGGGTCACTCCTTGGTGACATGGGGGCACTCCACATTGACCGGGGGTACTCCTCATTGCGAGGGGGCACTCCTCGTTGACAGCGGGCACCCCTCATTGACAGGCGGCACTCCTCATTGAAGGGGGAACAGCTAATTGGCAGGGGTAACTCCTTGTTGACATGGGGGCACTCCTCATTGACAGGGGACATTCCTCATTGACAGGGGGCACTCCTCATTGACAGGGCGAACTCTTATATGGCAAAGGTCACTCCTAATTGGCAGGGGGCACTCCTGATTGACAGTGTGCACTCCTTGGTGACAGGGTGCAATCCTTAGTGACGGAGGGGGCACTCTTAATTGACAGGGGGCACTACAAATTGACAGGGGTACTCCAAATTGTCAGGGGGTACACCAAATTGACTCGGGCACTCCTAATTAGCAGGGGTCACTCCAAATTTGCATGGTGCGCTCCTGAATGACATGGGGCACTCCTAACTGACAGGGGGAGCACCTTACTGACAACGGGCACTCCTAATTGAAAGGGGGTTTTCTCATTGACAGGGAGCACTCCTCATTGACAGGGCGGGCACTCGAAATTGAAAGGGGTCACTCCTTTGTGACATGGGGGCACTCCTCATTGACCGCGGGTAATCTTCTTTGCGAGGGGGCACTTCTCATTGGCAGGGGGCACTCCTCATTGACAGGGAGCACTCCTCATTGACAGGGGACACGCCTCATTGACAGGGCGGGCACTCGAAATTGACAGTGGTTACTCCTTTGTGACATGTGGGCACTCCTCATTGACAGGGGCTAATCCTCTTTGCGAGGGGGCACGCCTCATTGGTACGGGCACTCCTCATTGACAGAGGGAACTCCTAATTGGCAGGGGTCACTCGTAAATGGTAGGGGGCACTCCGAATTGACAGGGGGCACTCCTGACGGACACGGGGATCTCCTAATTGACAGGGGGCTCTCTAATTGACAGGGGGCACACTGAATTGACGGGGGCACTTCTAATTGACAGGGGGCACTCCTAATTGACAGGGGGCCCTGCGAATTGACACGGGGGCACTCTTCATTGACAGGGGCCTCTCCATTTGACAGGGGGCACTCCTCATTGACCGGGAGCTCTCCTAATTGACGGTGGGGCACTCTTAATTGATATTGGGCACTTCTCATTGACCGTGGGTACTCCTCATTGACTGTGGGGCACTCCTCATTGACGATTGGACACTCCTCATTGACGGTGGGACACTCCTCATTTACGGGGTGGCACTCTTCAATGACGTGGGGGGATCCTCATTGACGGGGGGGGGGGGGCACGCATCATTCACCGGGGGGCACTCCGCATTGACGGTGGGGCACTCCTCATTGACAGGGGGCACTCGTCATTGACAGGGGCACTACTCAGTGACAGGGGATACTCGACATTGACAGTGGACAATCCTCATTGACAGGGGGCACTCTTAATTGACAGGGGGGCACTCATAATTGACAGGGGTCACTCCTTGCTGACAGAGACCTCCCCTCATTGACAGGGGGCACTCCACATTGACGGGGGGGGCACTCATCATTGACAGGGGGACCTCCTCATTGACAGGGGGCATTACTGATTGAAAGGGGCACGCGTAATTGACAAGTGGAACGTCTAATTGACAGAGGCACTCCTAATTGACAGGGGGACTACAAATTGACAGGCGTTCTCCAACTTGTCAGGGGGCACTCCAAATTGTCAGGGGGCACTCCTAATTGGCAGGGGTCGCTCCTAATTGTCTGTGGGCGCTCCTAAATGATAGCGAGCACTCCTAACTGACAGCGGGGCTCCAAACTGACAAGGGGCACTCCACATTGAAAGGGGGTACTCCTCATTGACAGGGGACACTCCTGATTGACAGGGGATACTCCTCATTGTCAGGGCGCGCACGCCTAATTGACAGTGGGCACTCCAAACTGACAGGGGTCACTCCTTGGTGACATGGGGGCACTCCTCATTGACCGGGGGTACTCCTCAGTGACAGGGGGCACTCCGCATTGTCAGGGGGAACTCCTAATTGGCAGGTGTCACTCCACATTGACAGGGGGCACTCCGAATTGACAGGGGGCACTTCTCATTGACACGGGGGAATTCCTGAAAGACAAGGGGAGCTCCTAATTGACAGGGGGCACTCCAAATTGACAGGGGGCAATCCTAATTGACAGGAGGCACTCCTGTTCCCAGGAGCAGGCTGAGGGTAAGAGATTTGGTTTTCTGACTTTAATTAATTCATTATTTTTTCAGTTAATTTTGGGTTTAAAATCGGAGGTTTTTTTCAAAACCGGAAGTAGGGCCAGGAGGGGCCTGGGGAAGTTTTTGGAGGCTTTAAAAAGGGATTATCTTGGAGGTTCAGCTGAATTGTTCCCAGGAGCAGGCTGAGGGTAAGAGAGTTGGTATTCTGACTTTAATTAATTGTTTATTTTTTCAGTTAATTTTGGGTTTAAAATCGGAGGTTTTTTTCAAAACCGGAAGTAGGGCCAGGAAAGGGCCTGGGAAGTTTTTGGAGGCTTTAAAAAGGGCTTACCTTGGAGGTTCAGCTTCATTGTTCCCAGGAGGAGGCTGAGGGTAAGAGGGTTGGTTTTCTAACTTTACTTAATTATTTATTTTTTCTGTTAATTTTGGGTTGAAAATCGGAGGTTTTTATCAAAACCGGAAGTAGGGCCAGGGGCATGGGGAAGTTTTTGGAGGCTTTAAAAGCGCACCAAAGTATACAGCGGGCAGCAGAGTGAGTGGGAAGTTGAGTGAGCTGTCAGGGCTTTGGCTCACAGGGCTTGGACGAGCAGGGGTGAGTTTTTTTGTTTCCTTACATTCTTATTAACTTTTCATTGTCTTACTTGACATAAAGTGTCCAGTATGAGTGTGAAACTAGTGTGTTGTTCCCATTGTAGGATGTGGGAGCTCCTGGAGGCATCTGGCCTCCCAGATATCCACATCTGTGAGGGGTGTGTCGAGCTGCGGTTCCTGAGGGACCGTGTTAGGGAGCTGGAACTGCAGCTCGAGGATCTTAGGCTGATGAGGGAGAATGAGGAGGTGATAGACAAGAGCTATCATCAGGTGTTCACACCAGGGCCACGGGAGGAGGCCAAGTGGGTGACGGCCAGGAAGGGTAAGGCTAGGGTGGTTGAGAGCACCCCAGTGGTTTTGCCCCTGCACAACAAGTACTCCTGCTTGAGTACTGCTGGGGGGGACAGCCTACCTGGGGGAAGCAGCAGTGGCCGTGTCTCCGCAGTGGAGTCCAGCCCTGTAACTAAGAGGGCTAAGGAAAAGAGGAGGAAGGCGGTATTAATCGGGGACTCGATGGTGAAGGGGACAGACCGGCGTTTCTGCGGAGGTAGGCGGGATTCTCGCATGGTGGTCTGTCTCCCTGGGGCCGGGATCCAGGATGTCGCTAGTCGCGTCCCGGAAATCCTGAGGTGGGAGGGAGAGGAGCCTGAGGTAGCGGTACGTATTGGTACCGCTGATGTGGGTAGGAAGGGAGAAGGGGTCATGAAAAGGGAGTACAGGGAATTAGGGAGACAGCTGAGAAAGAGGAAAGCAAAGGTCGTAATCTCAGGATTACTGCCTGTGCCACGGGAAGGTGAGGGCAGGAAGGGAGTGAGGTGGAAGATGAATGTATGGCTGAGGGACTGTTGCAGGGGGCAGGGATTCAGGTTCCTGGACCATTGGGACCTCTTTAGGGGCAGGGGTGATCTGTATACAAAAAACGGGTGGAACTTGAATCACAGGGGGACCAATATCCTGGCCAGTAGGTTGGCTAAGGCTACTGGGGAGAATTTAAACTAGATAGGTTGGGGGGAGGGGAGCTAGAAGAGTTGACTAGGATCAAGGAACTAATTGATGGGGGGGGGGGGAGGATGCAGGGGTAAGGGGAATTACAAAATTAATGGTAGAGGAGGGGGTGCAAGTGAATGAAGGCGGTAATTTAGAGAGGGGAGTAGAGGGAGAGGGTGTTCGCGACTCATCAAAGCGGGTCCAGATAAAAGCTGGAATAAGGACACTTTGCCTGAATGCACGAAGCATTCGGAACAAGGTAAATGAGTTGATGGTGCAAATCAGCACAAGTGGGTACGATCTAGTGGCCATTACAGAAACGTGGCTGAAAGGTGACCAGGACTGGGAGATGAATATCCAGGGGCATCAGGCGTTTAGGAAGAATAGACAGGAAGGAAAAGGTGGTGGGGTCGCGCTATTAATAAGAGATAATATCAGGGTAGTACTGAGGGATGACATAGGCTCTGAGGAACAAAACGTGGAAACATTATGGGTAGAGATGAGGAATAGTAGAGGGAGAAAGACACTAGTAGGTGTGGTAGATAGGCCCCCAAATAATAATGTTGAGGTAGAGAGGGCTATAAACAAGCAGATAAGGGATGCGTGTAAAAACGGAACGGCAATAATCATGGGGGACTTCAACATGCACATTGACTGGCAGACTCAAGTCGGTAAGGGTGGAATGGAGGAAGTGTTCTTAGAATGCTGTCGGGGTAGTTTCCTTGAACAGCATGTTACGGAACCTCCGAGGGAACGAGCTATTTTGGATCTGGTAATGTGTAACGAGGTAGGTAGAATTAAGGATCTTATTGTGAAGGACCCTCTTGGGTCTAGTGACCACAATATGGTCGAATTTCTGATTCAGATGGAAGAGGAGAAAGTTTGGTCCCATAGCAGTGTCCTCTGTTTGAACAGAGGGAAATATGATAGGATGAGGGATGAATTGGCTAAGGTAGACTGGGAGAGTAGGCTGGCAGGTAGGATAGCTGGGGAACAGTGGAGGATTTTTAAGGAGATCCTTTTCAGTTCTCAGCCAAAATATATTCCAGCAAAAAACAAGCATTGTAAGAAAAGGGAGAACCAGCCGTGGATACTCAGTGACGGGGGGCACTCCACATTGACAGGGAGTACACGTTATAGACGGGGGGGGGGGGGCGCTCGTCATTGACAGGGGACAGTCCTCATTGAAAGGGGTCATTCGTCATTGACGGGGGGGACTGCTCAATGATGGGTGGGGACTCCTAAATTACAGCGGTCTCTCCTCATTGACTGTGGGGCACTCCTCATTTACAGGGTTACTCCTCATTGAAAGGGGGCTCTCATCATTGACAGGGGGCACTCCTCACTGACGGAGGCACTCCTCATTGACAGAGGGCACTCCGAGTTGACAGTGGGCACTCCTCATTGACAGGGGGCACTCCTCATTGACAGGGGGGTCACCCTATTGACAGGGGGGACTCCTCATTGACAGGGGGCACTCCTCATTGACGGGGGGACTCCTCATTGACAGCGGGCACTTCTCATTGACAGGGGGCACTCCTCATTGATGGGGGGGGGTGTGCATTCCTTATTGATCGGGGGCACATCTCATTGACAGGGGGCACTCCTCATTGAACACGGGGTACTCCTCATTGACAGGGGGCTCTCCTCATTGACAGGAGGCACTCCTCTTTGACGGGTGCACTCCTCATTGAAAGAGGGCTCTCCTAGTTGACAGCCGGTACTCCACATTGACAGGGTGCACTCCTCATTGACAGGGTGCACTCCTCATTGACAGCGGGCACTCCTCATTGAAAGCGGGCACTCCTCATTGACAGGGAGTACTCCTCATTGACAGTGGCAATGCTCATTGACAGGGGGCACTCCTCATTGACAGCGGGCACTTCTCATTGACAGGGGGCACTCCTCATTGACACGGTGTCGTCCTCATTGACAGGGGCCACTCCTCATTGACAGGGGGGTCTCGTCATTGACAGGGGGCACTCCTAATTGACAGGGGGTACTCATCAATGGCGTGGGCACTCTGCATTGATAGGGTGCACTCCTCATTGACAGGGGAAGGTCCACATTGACAGGGGGCACTCATAGTTGATGGCGGTCACTCCACATTGACAGGGGGCCCTCCGCATTGACAGAGGGCAATACCCATTGACACGGGCCACTCCTCATTGACAGAGGGCATTCCTCATTGACAGTGTGCACTCCTCATTGAAAGGGGGCACTCATCATTGACAGCGGGCACTCCTCATTGAAAGGGGGCACTCCTCATTGACACGGGGCACTCCTCGTTGAAAGGGGGCACTCCTCGTTGACATGGGCACTGCCCTTTGACAGGGGGAACTCCTCATTGACAGCGGGCACTTTTCATTGACTGAGGCCCTCCTCATTGACGGGGTGTATGCATTCCTTATTGCCCGGGGGCACTTCTCATTGAAAGGGGGCACTCCTCATTGACAGGGAGTACGACTCATTGAAACCGGCCTCTCCTCATTGACAGCAGGCACTCCTCATTGACAGGGGACACTCCTCATTGACATAAGGCCCTCCTCATTGACAGGGGACACTCCTCCTTGACAGGAAGCACACCTCATTAACAGGGGGCACTCCTCATTGACAGCAGGCACTCCTCATGGACAGGGCAAACTCATTGAAAAGGGGCACTTCTCATTGACAGAGGGTACTCTTCATAGAATGGGGGGCACTTCTCATTGACAGAGGGCACTACTCATTGAAGGGTGGGGGCACTCCTCATTGACGGGGGGCACTCCTCATTGACAGGGGGTACACTTTATAGACGGGGGGCGCTCGTCATTGACAGGGGACAGTCCTCATTGACAGGGGTTATTCGTCATTGACCGGGGGGGACTGCTCAATGATGGGGGGGGACTCCTAAATTACAGGGGTCACTCCTCATTGAATGTGGGGCACTCCTCATTTACAGGGTTACTCCTCATTGAAAGGGGGCTCTCATCATTGACAGGGGGCACTCCTCACTGACGGAGGCACTCCTCATTGACAGAGGGCACTCCTAGTTGACAGCGGGCACTCCTCATTGACAGGGGGCACTCCTCATTGACAGGGGGGTCATCCTATTGACAGGGGGCACTCCTCATTGACAGGGGGCACTCCTCATTGACGGGGGGAATCCTCATTGACAGCGGGCACTTCTCATTGACAGGGGGCACTCCTCATTGACGGGGGGGGGGGGGTGTGCATTCCTTATTGACCGGGGGCACATCTCATTGACAGGGGGCACTCCTCATTGACACGGGGTACTCCTCATTGACACGGGGTACTCCTCATTGACAGGGGCCACTCCTCATTGACAGGGGGGTCTCCTCATTGACAGAGGGCACTCCTCATTGACAGGGGGCTCTCCTCTTTGACGGGTGCACTCCTCATTGACAGAGGGCTCTCCGAGTTGACAGCGGGTACTCCACATTGACAGGGGACACTCCTCATTGACAGGGTGCACTCCTCATTGACAGGGTGCACTCCTCATTGACAGGGGGCACTCCTCATTGACAGCGGGCACTCCTCATTGAAAGCGGGCACTCCTCATTGACAGGGATAACTCCTCATTGAAAGTGGCAATGCTCATTGACAGGGGGCACTCCTCATTGACAGCGGGCACTTCTCATTGACAGGGGGCTCTTCTCATTGACAGGGTGCACTCCTCATTGACAGGGGCCACTCCTCATTGACAGGGGGGTCTCCTCATTGACAGGGGGCACTCCTCATTGACATGGGGTACTCTTCATTGGCGTGGGCACTCTGCATTGATAGGGTGCACTCCTCATTGACAGGGGACAGTCCACATTGACAGGGGTCATTCGTCATTGACGGGGGGGACTGCTCAATGATGGGGGTGGACTCCTAAATTACAGCGGTCACGCCTCATTGACTGTGGGGCACTCCTCATTTACAGGGTTACTCCTCATAGAAAGGGGGCTCTCATCATTGACAGGGGGCACTCCTCACTGACGGAGGCACTCCTCATTGACAGAGGGCACTCCTAGTTGACAGCGGGCACTCCTCATTGACAGGGGGCACTCCTCATTGACAGGCGGTACTCCTCATTGACAGGGGGGGTCACCTTATTGACAGGGGGCACTCCTCATTGACAGGGGGCACTCCTCATTGACGGGGGGACTCCTCATTGGCAGCGGGCACTTCTCATTGACAGGGGGCTCTCCTCATTGACGGGGGGGGGGTGCATTCCTTATTGAACGGGGGCACATCTCATTGACAGGGGGCACTCCTCATTGACACGGGGTACTCCTCATTGACAGGGGCCACTCCTCATTGACAGGGGGGTCTCCTCATTGACAGAGGACACTCCTCATTGACAGGGGGCTCTCCTCATTGACAGGAGGCACTCCTCTTTGACGGGAGCACTCCTCATTGACAGAGTGCTCTCCGAGTTGACAGCGGGTACTCCACATTGACAGGGGGGACTCCTCTTTGACAGGGGGCACGCCTCATTGACAGGGAGCGCTCCTCATTGACAGGGGGCACTCCTCATTGACAGCGGGCACTCCTCATTGAAAGCGGGCACTCCTCATTGACAGGGGGCACTCCTCATTGACAGGGAGTACTCGTCATTGACAGTGGCAATGCTCATTGACAGGGGCCACTCCTCATTGACAGCGGGCACTTCTCATTGAGAGGGGGCAAACCTCATTGACAGGGTGTACTCCTCATTGACAGGGGCCACTCCTCATTGACAGGGGGGTCTCCTCATTTACAGGGTTACTCCTCATTGAAAGGGGGCTCTCATCATTGACAGGGGGCATTCCTCACTGACAGGGGGGTCTCCTCATTGACAGCGGGTACTCCACATTGACAGGGGGCACTCCTCATTGACAGGGTGCACTCCTCATTGACAGGGTGCACTCCTCATTGACAGGGGGCACTCCTCATTGACAGCGGGCACTCCTCATTGAAAGCGGGCACTCCTCATTGACAGGGATAACTCCTCATTGACAGTGGCAATGCTCATTGACAGGGGGCACTCCTCATTGACAGCGGGCACTTCTCATTGACAGGGGGCTCTCCTCATTGACAGGGTGTACTCCTCATTGACAGGGGCCACTCCTCATTGACAGGGGGGTCTCCTCATTGACAGGGGGCACTCCTCATTGACAGGGGGTACTCTTCATTGGCGTGGGCACTCTGCATTGATAGGGTGCACTCCTCATTGACAGGGGACAGTCCACATTGACAGGGGTCATTCGTCATTGACGGGGGGGGACTGCTCAATGATGGGGGTGGACTCCTAAATTACAGCGGTCACGCCTCATTGACTGTGGGGCACTCCTCATTTACAGAGTTACTCCTCATTGAAAGGGGGCTCTCATCATTGACAGGGGGCACTCCTCACTGACGGAGGCACTCCTCATTGACAGAGGGCACTCCTAGTTGACAGCGGGCACTCCTCATTGACAGGGGGCACTCCTCATTGACAGGCGGTACTCCTCATTGACAGGGGGGGTCACCTTATTGACAGGGGGCACTCCTCATTGACAGGGGGCACTCCTCATTGACGGGGGGACTCCTCATTGGCAGCGGGCACTTCTCATTGACAGGGGGCACTCCTCATTGACGGGGGGGGGGTGCATTCCTTATTGAACGGGGGCACATCTCATTGACAGGGGGCACTCCTCATTGACACGGGGTACTCCTCATTGACAGGGGCCACTCCTCATTGACAGGGGGGTCTCCTCATTGACAGAGGACACTCCTCATTGACAGGGGGCTCTCCTCATTGACAGGAGGCACTCCTCTTTGACGGGAGCACTCCTCATTGACAGAGTGCTCTCCGAGTTGACAGCGGGTACTCCACATTGACAGGGGGCACTCCTCTTTGACAGGGGGCACGCCTCATTGACAGGGAGCACTCCTCATTGACAGGGGGCACTCCTCATTGACAGCGGGCACTCCTCATTGAAAGCGGGCACTCCTCATTGACAGGGGGCACTCCTCATTGACAGGGAGTACTCGTCTTTGACAGTGGCAATGCTCATTGACAGGGGGCACTCCTCATTGACAGCGGGCACTTCTCATTGACAGGGGGCAAACCTCATTGACAGGGTGTACTCCTCATTGACAGGGGCCACTCCTCATTTACAGGGGGGTCTCCTCATTTACAGGGTTACTCCTCATTGAAAGGGGGCTCTCATCATTGACAGGGGGCACTCCTCACTGACGGAGGCACTCCTCATTGACAGAGGGCACTCCTAGTTGACAGCGGGCACTCCTCATTGACAGGGGGCACTCCTCATTGACAGGGGGTACTCCGCATTGACAGGGGGGTCTCCTTATTGACAGGGGGCACTCCTCATTGACAGTGTGTACTCCTCATTGGCGTGGGCACTCTGCATTGACAGGGTGCACACCTCATTAGCAGGGGGCACTCCTCATTGACAGGGGGCTCTCATCATTGACAGGGGGCACTCCTCACTGACGGAGGCACTCCTCATTGACAGAGGGCACTCCTACTTGACAGCGGGCACTCCTCATTGACAGGGGCAATCCTCATTGACAGGGGGTACTCCTCATTGACAGGGGCCACTCCTCATTGACAGGGGGGTCTCCTCATTGACAGGGGGCACTCCTCATTGACAGGGGGTACTCTTCATTGGCGTGGGCACTCTGCATTGATAGGGTGCACTCCTCATTGAAAGGGGACAGTCCACATTGATAGGGGGCACTCATAGTTGATAGCGGTCACTCCACATTGACAGGGCGCCCTCCGCATTGACAGAGGGCAATACCCATTGACACGGGCCACTCCTCATTGACAGGGGGCACTCCTCATTGACAGTGGGTACTCCACATGGACAGTGCAAACACATTGTAAATGGCACTTCTCATTGACAGGGGGTACTCTTCATAGAAGGGGTGGCACTTCTCATTGACAGAGGGCACTACTCATTGACGGGTGGGGGACTCCTCATTGTCGGGGGGCACTCCTCATTGACAGCGGGTACACTTTATAGACGGGGGGGCGCTCGTCATTGACAGGGGACACTCCTCATTGACAGGGGGCTCTCATCATTGACAGGGGGCACTCCTCACTGACGGAGGCAATCCTCATTGACAGAGGGCACTCCTAGTTGACAGCGGGCACTCCTCATTGACAGGGGCAATCCTCATTGACAGGGGGTACTCCTCATTGACAGGGGCCACTCCTCATTGACAGGCGGTACTCCTCATTGACAGGGGGGGTCTCCTTATTGACAGGGGGCACTCCTCATTGACAGGGGGCACTCCTCATTGACGGGGGGACTCCTCATTGGCAGCGGGCACTTCTCATTGACAGGGGGCACTCCTCATTGACGGGGGGGGGGGGGTGCATTCCTTATTGAACGGGGGCACATCTCATTGACAGGGGGCACTCCTCATTGACACGGGGTACTCCTCATTGACAGGGGCCGCTCCTCATTGACAGGGGGGTCTCCTCATTGACAGAGGACACTCCTCATTGACAGGGGGCTCTCCTCATTGACAGGAGGCACTCCTCTTTGACGGGAGCACTCCTCATTGACAGAGTGCTCTCCGAGTTGACAGCGGGTACTCCACATTGACAGGGGGCACTCCTCTTTGACAGGGGGCACGCCTCATTGACAGGGAGCACTCCTCATTGACAGGGGGCACTCCTCATTGACAGCGGGCACTCCTCATTGAAAGCGGGCACTCCTCATTGACAGGGGGCACTCCTCATTGACAGGGAGTACTCGTCTTTGACAGTGGCAATGCTCATTGACAGGGGGCACTCCTCATTGACAGCGGGCACTTCTCATTGACAGGGGGCAAACCTCATTGACAGGGTGTACTCCTCATTGACAGGGGCCACTCCTCATTGACAGGGGGGTCTCCTCATTTACAGGGTTACTCCTCATTGAAAGGGGGCTCTCATCATTGACAGGGGGCACTCCTCACTGACGGAGGCACTCCTCATTGACAGAGGGCACTCCTAGTTGACAGCGGGCACTCCTCATTGACAGGGGGCACTCCTCATTGACAGGGGGTACTCCGCATTGACAGGGGGGTCTCCTTATTGACAGGGGGCACTCCTCATTGACAGTGTGTACTCCTCATTGGCGTGGGCACTCTGCATTGACAGGGTGCACACCTCATTAGCAGGGGGCACTCCTCATTGACAGGGGGCTCTCATCATTGACAGGGGGCACTCCTCACTGACGGAGGCACTCCTCATTGACAGAGGGCACTCCTACTTGACAGCGGGCACTCCTCATTGACAGGGGCAATCCTCATTGACAGGGGGTACTCCTCATTGACAGGGGCCACTCCTCATTGACAGGGGGGTCTCCTCATTGACAGGGGGCACTCCTCATTGACAGGGGGTACTCTTCATTGGCGTGGGCACTCTGCATTGATAGGGTGCACTCCTCATTGAAAGGGGACAGTCCACATTGATAGGGGGCACTCATAGTTGATAGCGGTCACTCCACATTGACAGGGCGCCCTCCGCATTGACAGAGGGCAATACCCATTGACACGGGCCACTCCTCATTGACAGGGGGCACTCCTCATTGACAGTGGGTACTCCACATGGACAGTGCAAACACATTGTAAATGGCACTTCTCATTGACAGGGGGTACTCTTCATAGAAGGGGTGGCACTTCTCATTGACAGAGGGCACTACTCATTGACGGGTGGGGGACTCCTCATTGTCGGGGGGCACTCCTCATTGACAGCGGGTACACTTTATAGACGGGGGGGCGCTCGTCATTGACAGGGGACACTCCTCATTGACAGGGGGCTCTCATCATTGACAGGGGGCACTCCTCACTGACGGAGGCAATCCTCATTGACAGAGGGCACTCCTAGTTGACAGCGGGCACTCCTCATTGACAGGGGCAATCCTCATTGACAGGGGGTACTCCTCATTGACAGGGGGCAATCCTCATTGACAGGGGGCACTCCTCATTGACAGGGGCACTACTCAGTGACAGGGGATACTCGACATTGACAGTGGACAATCCTCATTGACAGGGGGCACTCTTAATTGACAGGGGGCACGCATTATTGACAGGGGTCACTCCTTGGTGACAGAGGCCTCTCCTCATTGACAGGGGGCACTCCACATTGACGAGGGGGGGCACTCATCATTGACAGGGGGACCTCCTCATTGACAGGGGGCGCTCCTGATTGAAAGGGGCACGCGTAATTGACAAGTGGAACATCTAATTGACAGAGGCACTCCTAATTGACAGGGGGACTACAAATTGACAGGGGTACTCCAACTTGTCAGGGGGCACTCCAAATTGTCAGGGGGCACTCCTAATTGGCAGGGGTCACTCCTAATTGTCTGTGGGCGCTCCGAAATGACAGCGAGCACTCCTAACTGACAGCGGGGCTCCAAACTGACAAGGGACATTCCAAATTGAAAGGGGGTACTCCTCATTGACAGGGGACAGTCCTGGTTGACAGGGGATACTCCTCATTGTCAGGGCGGGCACGCCTAATTGACAGTGGGCACTCCAAACTGACAGGGGTCACTCCTTGGTGACATGGGGGCACTCCTCATTGACCGGGGGTACTCCTCAGTGACAGGGGGCACTCCTCATTGACAGGGGGAACTCCTAATTGGCAGTTGTCACTCCACATTGACAGGGGGCACTCCGAATTGACAGAGGGCACTCTTCATTGGCAGGGGGGCACTCCTCATTGACAGGGGGCACTCCTCATTGAACTCCTAATTGGCAGGGGTCGTTCCTAATTGGTAGCGGGCACTCCTAATTGACAGGGGGCGCTGCTTGGTGACAGGGGCGCTCCTCATGGACAGGGGGCACTCCCCATTGACGTGGGGGGGCCCTCATCATTGACAGGGGACACTGTTCATTGACATGGCGGGCACTCCTAATTGACAGGGGGACGCCAAATTGACAGGGGTCACTCCTTGGTGACATGGGGGCACTCCACATTGACCGGGGGTACTCCTCATTGCGAGGGGGCACTCCTCGTTGACAGCGGGCACCCCTCATTGACAGGCGGCACTCCTCATTTAAGTTGGGGAACAGCTAATTGGCAGGGGTAACTCCTTGTTGACATGGGGGCACTCCTCATTGACAGGGGACATTCCTCATTGACAGGGGGCACTCCTCATTGACAGGGCGAACTCTTATATGGCAAAGGTCACTCCTAATTGGCAGGGGGCACTCCTGATTGACAGTGTGCACTCCTTGGTGACAGGGTGCAATCCTTAGTGACGGAGGGGGCACTCTTAATTGACAGGGGGCACTACAAATTGACAGGGGTACTCCAAATTGTCAGGGGGTACACCAAATTGACTCGGGCACTCCTAATTAGCAGGGGTCACTCCAAATTTGCATGGTGCGCTCCTGAATGACATGGGGCACTCCTAACTGACAGGGGGAGCACCTTACTGACAAGGGGCACTCCTAATTGAAAGGGGGTTTTCTCATTGACAGGGAGCACTCCTCATTGACAGGGCGGGCACTCGAAATTGAAAGGGGTCACTCCTTTGTGACATGGGGGCACTCCTCATTGACCGCGGGTAATCTTCTTTGCGAGGGGGCACTTCTCATTGGCAGGGGGCACTCCTCATTGACAGGGAGCACTCCTCATTGACAGGGGACACGCCTCATTGACAGGGCGGGCACTCGAAATTGACAGTGGTTACTCCTTTGTGACATGTGGGCACTCCTCATTGACAGGGGCTAATCCTCTTTGCGAGGGGGCACGCCTCATTGGTACGGGCACTCCTCATTGACAGAGGGAACTCCTAATTGGCAGGGGTCACTCGTAAATGGTAGGGGGCACTCCGAATTGACAGGGGGCACTCCTGACGGACACGGGGATCTCCTAATTGACAGGGGGCTCTCTAATTGACAGGGGGCACACTGAATTGACGGGGGCACTTCTAATTGACAGGGGGCACTCCTAATTGACAGGGGGCCCTGCGAATTGACACGGGGGCACTCTTCATTGACAGGGGCCTCTCCATTTGACAGGGGGGCACTCCTCATTGACCGGGAGCTCTCCTAATTG